>NC_135827.1:38837519-39117364 GCF_964213995.1 Mustelus asterias
TACTGCACTTGCAAATATTGGCCATAGTTTAGCGCTAACTTGTGTTGGTGGAATGCTGGAAACATTCTTGTAAAAGAAGATTAGTTTATACGTGTTCACTTAATTTGTTTAGTCAAAGATGAAACCAGATCATACTCTACATGTTGTGATAGTGTATTTTGGCTTTCCAGTACCTGACCCACCACAAAATCTCCAGCTGTCCAGTGAAGTAGATGGTACCATATCCTGCAACTGGAGCCCCCCTGTCAATGCACATGGTCTGCTTCGAGAGTATCTTGTAAGTTTGTACAGCTCATTAACAAAGCTCTTACATTCTTCAAGTCCTATTCCTTCAGTCTTTTTGATTAGTTTTTAAATCGAAAATGTGATTATTCACAGGATTAGCCCAATTGCTTTGTGCCCCATATTCATTGTGTAGAACTGAAAGTGTGAAATGAATCCTCTTTATGCCTAAGAAATCTGCCTCCCAGCATTCTGATTGCAAACCATAGCATTGTTAACATTAAAGTCTTACTAAAGTTGAACCATAAGTTCCATTTTGGCCTGTAATGGAAACTCAACAGATTTGCATTAATGTTTCACTGTTCGCGGGAAACCTGACCTAAAGTAGCATTTTATAGAATTGGGTGATGCTGAGTGCAGAGTAAGATATTTTCTTCCCCAGTATTAAAATGAATGTCTCTCATTGGCGTGTAGGTCTTGTATGGGGTCTATTGTGGTGTCGGCTGATATTTTAAAACTGCATAACCTTCTCCTTATTCTTCCTTCCCCACCCCAGGTGGAATACACCAAGGATGGCAGAAATGAGTGGACTGCACTAAAATGCACTGAACCGCACATGGGGATTAGAAATCTGGAGATGAACGTTATGTATAGAGTCAGGGTGAGTGTGATGGATTGACAACTGGCATCATTTTAAATTTGCAATTTCTTCTGTTTAAATAACACTTGTGCCAAATTATAGTGTAAAATGTTGTGTGCAGGTTGTGCCTTTGTGTTTAAGTATAGGAAAAATAGACTTGAATGTAATTTAATTGGCCT
The DNA here is from genome assembly GCF_964213995.1 of Mustelus asterias. Taxonomy (NCBI): domain Eukaryota; kingdom Metazoa; phylum Chordata; class Chondrichthyes; order Carcharhiniformes; family Triakidae; genus Mustelus; species Mustelus asterias. The sequence continues at coordinate 38,838,561 of NC_135827.1, forward strand.
TTTCTCCCTGTTTTCTTTCCTCCTCTCTCCTTTCTATCTTCCACTGCCACTTTATTCCCTCCGTGGCCTGGCACCTTTGCCAGGTTATCACACATCCAGATAGCCACTATTGTGTACATCAACATGCCGCTAATGTGTATATCAACATGGTATTCCAATATGCAGGACAGCTTCCTGTCCACACTCAATGCCAATGTGTACATTTCAGCAGCAGCCAGGCAAATAGCATTTCAGTGAAGGTCAGTGGGTAGCAATCAAGAGTGATAACTTTGGTTGGTCCGTAATCCAGGAGCTCTACTGCTATGTCAGATGAGCTTAATGAGTTTGCCAAAGCTGGGAACTTACTGAAATGGTTCAGATATGAATTGTGGAGCATCATGGGGGGACTCTCAAAGGTAATAGGCTGGATGTTACCATAATATCTAAGTGCAGAAATAGGCCATTCGGGTCATGCTGGATAAGGTGTCTGACAATGAATGCCAGTATTTGATTTATTATTGTCACATGTATGAGCATACAGTGAAAAGTATTGTTTCTTGCGCGCTGTACAGATAAAGCATGCTGTTCATAGAGAAGAAAAGGGGAAGGTGCAGAATGTAGTGTTCTAGGATGTAGAAAACTTAATACAAGGCGGTCCGTTCAAAAATCTGATGGCAGTAAGGAAGAAATTGTTCTCGAGTCGGTTGGTACGTGACCGCAGACTTTTGTATCTTTTTTCCCGATTTGAAGAGCGTTTGTCTGGGATGCGTGGGGTCCTTAATTATGCTGGCTGTTTTTCCAAGGCAGCGGGAAGTGTAGCTGGAGGCTGGTTTGCATGATGGATCAGGTGACATTCACAACCTTTTGTAGTTTCTTGTGGTCTTGGACACAGCAGGAGCCATACCAAGCTGTAATACAACCAGAAAGAATGCTTTCTATGGTGCATCTGTAAAAGTTGGCAAGAGTCATAGCAGACATGCCAAATTTCCTTGGCCTCATGAGAAAGTAGAGGTGTTGGTGGGCTTTCTTAACTATAGCGTCAGCATGGGGGGACCAGGATAGGTTGTTGGTGATCTGGGCACCTAAAACCTTGAAGCTCTCGAACATTTCTACTTCTACTTCGTCCCCATTGATGTAGCCAGGGGCATGTTCTCCTTTGCGCTTCCTGAAGTCGATGACAATCATCTTCGTTTTGTTGACATTGAGTTCACCAGATTCTCTAACTCTTTCCTGTACTCTGTCTCATCATTGTTTGAGATCCGACCCACTATAATGGTGTCATCAGCAAACTTGAAAATTGAGTTGGAGGGGAATTTGGCCACAGTCATAGGTGTATAAGGAATATAGAAAGAGGCTGAGGACAGGACTTGTGGGGCACCGGTGTTGAGGATGATCGTGGAGGTGGTGTTGTTGCCTATCCTTACTCATTGCAGTCTGTGAGTTAGGAAATCCAGGGAGGAGTCAAGCCCCAGGTCACGGAGATTGGATATAAGTTTAGTTGGGATAATGGTGTTAAAGGCTGAGCTGTAATCAATTAATAGCTCTTTGTTAATCAGGTGTTCCAGGGTTGAGTGTAGGGCCAGGGAGATGGCGTCTGCTGTGGACCTGTTGTGGCGATAGGCAAATTGTAATGGATCCAGGCAATCTGGGAGGCCAGAATTGATTTGTGCCATAACTAATTATTCGAAGCACTTCATAATGATGGATGTCAGAGCCACTGGATGATAGTCATTAAGGCACGCTGCCTGTCTTTTCTTTCGTACAGGGATCATGGTCGTCATCTTGAAGCAGATAGGGGCCTTAGATGGTGTAAGGAGCAGTTAAAGATGTCTGCGAATGCCCCTGTAGGATCTGAGTGCTCATCCGGGCCAGTCGCTTTCTGTGGGTTGACTTTTGCGAAGGTTGATCTGATGTCAGTGAGGCGATACCAATATTAAATATCACCCAATTACCATCTATTTCAGGTTTTTGTAGGTAGTCCATGGAATTAGCTCAAATCAGAATTTATAGGACCATAATTTCAACAGATTATAATACTTCTCCATTGTTTGCAGATTGCAGCTGCAACAGGTCGTGGGATTGGCAACTGGAGCGAGCCAAAAACAATCATGACAAAGAAAGGACATGGTACAGTGCTTCTAAAGCAAGGAAACCAATGATGTGCAATGTGCTATAATTTGTAGTCTTGTTTTTGGGTGCCACTGTTACAGTTACTAATTCAAGCTCAAAAAAGTTGGATATTTTTAATATCCTATACCCTAGATTGAATACTTTATCAACCAGCTGTTCATGAACTTGCAGTGTTTGGACCTTGGACCCAGTTTTTAAGACTTATCTAGATAGTCACATGAACAGACCTGGAAATAGAGGGATACAAACGGATGGTCTAGTTAGGAACACATGATCAGTGCAGGCTTGAAGGGCCTGTTCCTGTGCTGCATTGTTCTTTGTTTGTTCTTTGTCCTTTGGTTTGAAATTAATGCATGAGTGGATGGTTGATTTATAAAATACCTTAGTTGTTTCACTGGTTGTAGAATTTTTTGTGTTCCACGCTGTTCCCTACAGCAGCCAACCCTGTACTACAAATTCTAACTAATCTTATTGGGAAAGTACAAATCATGGAATCAATGTTTGTCACTTGGAGTGAATAATGAGCAGAGCTAGTTACATAAATATAATCGAATCACAGCAATAAACTGCTTTCAATTTAGCCCGCAGCATTGTTGCTGGATTCTGTATTTTTTAACCAATCATCCCTGTGAATTGTTACCTTGCGATTAGTTTCCTGATCTCCAGAAAGCTGTAATGCTATTTCAATTTTCTGATTACGTTGTTAGCATTCTTCCTGATCTCTGATCCTATTCGGAAAGTGTACCTGGTGCCTCTCTCAAACAGGATTTAGAGTCCTGGTTTACACAGCAACGTGCCTCCATGTATGTTTGTGGATCATCCGCTAAAGTTTTCTTTAAAATACTTAGTGATGCTGCTGCAGATCCACACGAGCTCCCCAGTTGTTCAGCACCCCCTCCCACCTCCACATGTTATACTGGACTTGCCTTAGTTTTTCCTAAATAGAGACTTCCAAACTATAGAGGTGCAGCTTTCTGGCAATATTGAAATGAAGCCCATTCTCCAACTTGAGGAGAGCTTTGGCCCTCTGTTGTTCGACATGCAGGAAGAATGCCAGTCATAATGAACCGCCAAACAGGCTGATATAAATTTTTAGCTCCGTATTTCTTCCCTAGTGTGTTTGGAAGCAAAATTATTAAATCTAAGATGCCAGAAATTAATTTTGGAAAAATGAAAGGGTTTTGGTTACTGACTTAATTAAATCTTTTAATAACCCAAAATGGATGCTGAGTTGTTGAAACAATTTGTCTGGCTAGTGAAATCTTTGACAAATCCATTTCTGAGGGGAGTACTAAAGAACAAAGAACAGTACAGCACAGGAAACAGGCCCTTCGGCCCTCCAAGCCTGTGCCGCTCCTTGGTCCAACTAGACCAATCGTTTGTATCCCTCCATTCCCAGGCTGCTCATGTGACTATCCAGGTAAGTCTTAAACGATGTCAGCGTGCCTGCCTCCACCACCCTACTTGGCAGCGCATTCCAGGCCCCCACCACCCTCTGTGTAAAAAACGTCCCTCTGATGTCTGAGTTATACTTCGCCCCTCTCAGCTTGAGCTCGTGATCGTCACCTCCGACCTGGGAAAAAGCTTCCCACTGTTCACCCTATCTATACCCTTCATAATCTTGTATACCTCTATTAGATCTCCCCTCATTCTCCGTCTTTCCAAGGAGAACAACCCCAGTCTACCCAATCTCTCCTCATAGCTAAGACCCTCCATACCAGGCAACATCCTGGTAAACCTTCTCTGCACTCTCTCCAATGCCTCCACGTCCTTCTGGTAGTGCGGCGACCAGAACTGGACGCAGTACTCCAAATGTGGCCTAACCAGCGTTCTATATAGCTGCATCATCAGACTCCAGCTTTTATACTCTATACCCCGTCCTATAAAGGCAAGCATACCATATGCCTTCTTCACCACCTTCTCCACCTGTGTTGCCACCTTCAAGGATTTGTGGACTTGCACACCTAGGTCCCTCTGTGTTTCTATACTCCTGATGACTCTGCCATTTATTATATAAATTATACAATTTATTATACTGAAGGTGATGACTTGAGCATGGCTATGTGCGATTGCTGAATGTGTGAATTTGGTCTTGCTTTTCTTTTAATAGCAATTCCAACACCAACAGTTACAGTCGAAAGTACAAAAGAAGATGCTGTGAACTTGAAACTGCAGATGGACACCAATATTAAGGTACATATTGTGCAGGAGAGATTTTAACCAAACTAATTTAGTACCTTTTTTAAGACAAAAAATCTGTGTACAGCTTACTTATATGTTATATAGCTAGTGCCAACTTTCAATGGAGGGTTTAAGTAGAAATGGCAGCAATGCTGTTCACTTGGGATCTACCTGCCAGTCATAACTACATCATAATGAGCGCCGTTGTGGTTTACAAGTACCTTGTACAGTGCCACATCTTTGTAGAGTGCAGGTTCAAACTGACTTTCCATCTGATATGCTTTTGACCTGAGGTTAAAGTAAAGTTTATTTATTAGTCACAAGTGAGGCTTACATTAACACTGCAATGAAGTCACTGTGAAATTCCCCTAGTCGCCACAGTCTGATGCCTGTTCGGGTTGATGCACCTAACCAGCACGTCTTTCAGAATGTGGGAGGAAACCAGAGCACCCAGAGGAAACCCATGCAGACACTGGGAGAGAGCGTAAACTCCACCCAGACAGTGACCCAAGCCGAGAATCGAACCCGGGTCCCTGGCACTGAGGCAGCAGTGCTAACCACTGTGTCACCGTGCCGTGCTATTACATGGACATGACCACTAAAAACCAAGGACTGTTTGGAAGGGAGTGGGAAAATTACTATGTTTGCACATAGTAATCCTTGGAGCAGGCTGATTTACTGGTGACTGGGAAGTAACATGAGGAGTCTCTTGAAAATCAGTCTGTAGATGAGTGGAAGGGACTTAACCTTGTACTCAATGCGTGTGTTCGGTTTTGATGGTGCTGGTTTCATGTCTGTATTTTGGTTTGGCATCACAGGAGAAATCAAAAGAATTAGAAACAAGAGATGGTCTATCTGGCTCTTCGACCCTCTTCTATCATTTTAATGTATCATGTCCGACCCCTGACCTTGACTTTGCTTTCATGTCCAATGCCCATATATCCTGTTTCTCTTAGTGTCCAAAAAATCTCAGTCTCGACTGTACACATTGATTGAACATGCCCTCTAGAAAAGCAAGCTCCATTGACTCTCAAACCCCCAAGTGAAGAAATTTTCCTTCATCTCAGGATAAAATCTCCACCCTGTGGTTCTTGACTGTATAGAAGGCGAAACAACCTCTCTCATCTACCCTGTCAAGCCCTCTAAGAGTATTCTTCTTCAAATTCTTTGCTGAAAGCAGGTCTGACCCACAGCGCCACGACCTCCACCATTGGTAAGACAAAGGGGCAGACCCCAAATCCATCTCAGCCAGAATGAGGACTGAACCTTGCCCGTGCTGTTGGTACCAATCTGACCCATACTAGCCATCCAGCCAATTGGCTCTTGAGGAATCTGTATTGCTGTGGCAACATACACTTCTAAATGCATATTGTATCCTGGAGCTATAGACATTGATGGTAGAGGCTTCTAATGTCTTTCCATCAGATGGGTGACCAGGAATCTATCCCACTCTTACCACTTGCCATTGGTGTAGGTTGGGAAGATTTACAAGTTGATGCTCAACTTGTTTGGCCATTATTATGAACGTGTCTTCCTTGGTCATCAAGTCTGGCAGTAGGACTTGAACCTAGAGCTTCTGGCTCAGAGACAGGGACACTTGTTCACTGCACCCGAACATAAGAACTAGGAGTAGGCCCTCTGGCCCCTTGAGCCCACTCTGCCATTTGATAAGATCATGGCTGATCTTTTTGTGGACTCAGCTCCACTTACCCACCCACTCTCACCATAACCCTTAATTCCTTTACTGTTCAAAAATTTATCTATCCTTGCCTTAAAAACATTCAATGAGGTAGCCTCAACTGCTTCACTGGGCAGAGAATTCTCCAAACCACCTTATGAATATTCTTAAAGGCCTAGTCTATTTGATCTTTCCTCGGGGCTCCTTTCATCCCAGGGATCAATCTAATGAGCCTTTGTTGCACAATTCTGAACAAAGTTTAAATAGTTAAAAAATGGAACTTTGGGTGAATATGTGCAACTTTGTCACTTGTGCACAAGCCACTATGAATACATATAAAACACCTCCTGTAGCAATCTTCCCTGTAATATACTTTTGAATCACTATCTGAACAGCTCCTTGTCTAATGTTCTATGCCCTTTTTGGTTTAAAAAGAAAGGCTTTTGTATTTTTTTTCAAAGGCTGGGTTAAGTTTAACTATGAAAATAAGACCCAAGAAAAACTAACTGGTCCTGCACAGTCTCTTTTTTTCCCCCTAGTATGTGAAATACTGGGGGATGTTGGTTTAGGTTAAAGTTGCTTTATAAATGCATGTTGTTAATATATTGAGCAGTAAACATATCTCCGATCTCAGGGGAATTTAAGGTGCTGAAAAAAAAATTTGCTTCTCAGGTGGTTAAAATACTCCCAACAGGATATTTATAGTGAATCAAAATTGAGTAGCTGCCTCTTGTCGTATTTAATGCACATCTGTCTGAGCCCCGTTGCATTTTGTAGTTTGAAGTATGTTTCTATTTCAGTTGCAAGTGCATCATAGACTAATATTTGAAATGCTGTAATACTTCATTTGTTTCCTTTGTTTTTCAGGTGTTCAATTATACCATTGATGTGTCATGGACATTTGATACTCGTATAAAAGAGCAGCGAATATTAACTGTTGACGGAAAAAAGACTACTTTATCTGGTATGTGTGTATCATATGTTCAAACATGAGGTCACAGCAATGCCAGCAACTTCCCATGACTCCCAGTAACAAGATTGTGGTTTAAAGATTTTTTAATTGCAATCAGGTCTTTGAATAACCTTGTACCCTGTGCCAATGTTTATCAACAATTAATTATTGTGTGGTAGCCAAGGTTTATTTTTTTTAAAAAAACGTATTGATGTAGTGACATTCTAATTTACACTTTTGACTGGATGAATGGCAGGATCTTTTTAATTGCATCAAATTGTATTAATACCTTTCTTATTTTTTGCACAGTTCCCAATTTAACTGCTGGTACAAATTATGAGATTGCTACCTGGGCTAAAACTGACGTTGGTGATAGCCCAACATCTTTCGTACGAATTAAAACCAAAGGGACTACTCCAGCACCTCTTAAACTTAAAGCAGTTCCAATCAATCAGACGTCTGTGGATTGCTCTTGGAATGGCTCTCAAAATGTGGTGAGTATCTTGTGCTATTCTAGGGTTCAGATCTTCCAAATAGTCAGTCGTTGTATTCGTTGACCTTTTTGAGGATGTGCACATGGTTACTGGAGAAACATCATAAAATGCCCTTTCTCATGGTGCTTTGAAATCATGATGTGGAGATGCCGGCGTTGGACTGGGGTAAACACAGTAAGAAGTCTAACAACACCAGGTTAAAGTCCAACAGGTTTATTTGGTAGCAAAAGCCACTAGCTTTCGGAACAGGCTGTTCCTTCGTCAGGTCTTATTTTCATAGTTAAACTCCCACCCACTTGACGAAGGAACAGCCTGTTCTGAAAGCTAGTGGCTTTTGCTACCAAATAAACCGGTTGGACTTTAACCTGGTGTTGTTAGACTTCTTGCTTTGAAATCATGCAGACCACGCAGACTATTTCATAAATCTTAGTCAAGGAAAAGCAATGCTTCTTGCATATAAAGAGAACAAAGAACAGTGCCCTCCAAGCCTGTGCCGCTCATTGGTCCAACTAGACCATTCGTTTGCATCCCTCCATTCCCAGACTGCTCATGTGACTATCCAGCTAAGTCTTAAATGATGCCAGCATGTCTGCCTCCACCACCCTACTTAGCAGCGCATTCCAGGCCCCTACCACTCTCTGTGTAAAATACGTCCCTCTGATATCCGAGTTATACCTCGCCCCTCTCACCTTGAGCCCGTGACCCCTCGTGATCGTCACCTCCGACCTGGGAAAAAACTTCCCACTGTTCACCCTATCTATACCCTTCATAATTTTGTACACCTCTATTAGGTCTCCCCTCATTCTCCATCTTTCCAAGGAGAACAAGCCCAGTTTACCCAATCTCTCCTCATAGCTAAGACCCTCCATACCAGGCAACATCCTGGTAAACCTTCTCTGCACTCTCTCGAAAGCCTCCACGTCCTTGTGTGTGCTTCAACAATCTGTGATCTTTTAGATGTTGCCAGCCCTGTTAAGATGTCAAGATCATTCTACATTTTTGATTCTGGATGATTATCAGCAGGCTTTGCGAGTGGGGATCATACACTTGAACTGGATCCTGTTTTCGTCTTGTGCACATGCTCTATCTAGTACTCACTGGATAATGATCAGGATTGGGACCCTGGGCTGACTTTCTTTCTGATATTAAGATGAGCTTCTGATATCTATGGGGTGAGTTACAGAACAAAGAGATCTAGGGGTACATGTTCATAGCCCCTTGAAAGTGGAGTCAAAGGTGGACAGAATGGTGAAGAAGGCATTCGGCATGCTTGGTTTCATCGGTCAGAACATTGAGTACAGGAGTTGGGACGTCTTGTTAAAGTTGTACAAAACATTGATAAGGCCACACTTGGAATACTGTGTGCAATTCTGGTCACCCTATTATAGAAAGGATATTATTAAACTAGAAAGAGTGCAGAAAAAATTTACTAGGATGCTACCGGGACTTGATGGATTGAGTTATAAGGAGAGGCTGAATTGACTGGGACTTTTTTCTCTGGAGCGTAGGAGGCTGAGGGGTGACCTTATAGAGGTCTATAAAATAATGAGGGGCATAGACAAGGTAGATAGTCCATGTCTTTTCCCAAAGGTAGGGGAGTCTAAAACTAGAGGGCATAGGTTTAAGGTGAGAGGGGAGAGATACAAAAGTGTCCAGAGGGGCAATTTTTTCAGAGGGTGGTGAGTGTCTGGAACAAGCTGCCAGAGGTAGTAGTAGAGGCGGGTACAATTTTGTGTTTTAAAAAGCATTTAGATAGTTACATGGGTATAGAGGGATATGGACCAAATGCAGGAAATTGGGATTAGTTTAGGGGTTTTTTAAAAAAAAGGGCGGCATGGACAAGTTGGGCCGAAGGGCCTGTTTCCATGCTGTAAACCTCTATGACTCTATATCATTAATTCCACCTATTTCCAGCTCTGTAGCGTTACCCAACTCCACCCTGCCTTAGCTCATCTGCCGTGGACCAATCATCCATGCTTTTGGTCTCTGGTCTTTATATTCTAACAGCCTCCTGCCTGACCTCCTATATTGTTCTTTCCATAAACCTGAGGTTATCCAAAGCTGCTGCCTATGTCCTAACTCGCACCAGTCCTCTTCACCCATCAACCCTGTGCTTGTTGACTTACTTTGTCTCCTGGTCAATTCTCATCCTTGCTTTCAAGTTCCTCCATTGATTTGCTTCTTCCTATCTCTAACCTTCTTCAGCCCTTGGGAGATCTGTGTTCAACTAATTCTGGTCTCTTGAACATGACTGTGCCTTCGGCTGCCTAGGTCATAAGTTCTGGGATTCCCCCTCTAAACACGCTGTCTACCTCTCTTACCTGTGTCAAATCTATTTTATAACACTTCTGTGAAGTGCCACTTAACTATGTGGAAGGAATGCATGTTGTTGCATTCTACTGCAATCAGCCAACTGCATAAACAGGAAATTGAATCAAGGTCTCCTGGTCCGTATGACCTGATGGTGCCTGCAGTCATTAGGCCAGGGGCCATCACGTATCACAGTTGAGGAAATGGAATTCTTTTGCACATGGTAAATATTGCTACAAAGAAATGAAGAATTATAAATAATTTTAACTATTATTTAAATTGCCCTCCATGATGATGCCTGCACTTAATTAATTACATTAATTGTTTGCAGACTTTCATACTTGAGCTAAACTTATAGCAGCAGAAATTAAGGAAGGTTTATTATTTTAGTCACAGATGTAATTCGAATAGTTGTCACTAACTCGTTTGTCTAATTATTATCATTATTATTATTTGCTATCCTTATGCCAGTGCAGCTTTCCAGTAAGTCTTGGATTCATTAAAGATTAGTTGCCCAGAAATTTTCTCATCAGTAATCATCTTCTTTCCTCAACAGGTTTATGGTGTTTTCTTTGCTACATCATTCTTGGAACTGTACCGAAATCCAAAAAATGTCACCTCTCATTTTAGCAACTTAACGGTGACTGTGAGCAGTGACGAGCAGTATCTTTTTCTGGTAGGTGTCTTTTCATTACACTTTTAAATACTAATGAGGCTCACGTGTTATATGAAACATTTACGTAGAAATCTGAAAACAGACCTTGAATTTAGAATTCGAGATCAACTATGTTTATCCTGTCACCTCTTAGATTGGATTCTTTTAATTATTTAAGTTTGAGACAGTTTAGCTATGGTGGTAAACAGGTTACACTTGCCTGACCAGACTGGTTTAGAAATTATTCCCTGGTCTCATTTATTTCTGGCTGGTGATCTGCTGGTGCGAATTGTGGTCACATAGCTGATTTGATTTGATTTGATTTATTATTGTCACATGCATTAACAAACAGTGAAAAGTATTGTTTCTTGCGCGCTATACAGACAAAACATACCGTTCATAGAGAAGGAAATGAGAGTGCAGAATTAGTGTTACAGTCATAGTTAGGGTGTAGAGAAAGATCAACTTAATGCAAGGTAAGTCCATTCAAAAGTCTGACAGCAGCAGGGAAGAAGCTGTTCTTGAGTCGGTTGGTACGTGACCTCAGCCTTCTGTATCTTTTTCGCGACGGAAGAAGGTGGAAGAGAGAATGTCCAGGGTGCGTGGGGTCCTTAATTATGCTGACTGCTTTGCCGAGGCAGCAGGAAGTGTAGACAGAGTCAGTGGATGGGAGGCTGGTTTGCGTGATGGATTGGGCTACATTCACGACCTTTGTAGTTTCTTGCGGTCTTGGGCAGAGCAGGAGCCATACTGATCATTGGTCCTTTGAGATCATGGATACAGTTTAGCAGAATGAGGCAGATGATTGAGAGGGGAAGGGCAGGCAGTGAACTGCAAATTCAATGTGGAGCCAGACAGGAAAATTCTGGCCCAAAAGAGTTCTGAATCCTGCGCTTCTGGCGAGGGTCTCCAGTGATACCAAACACCAGAGAACTTAGATCACATGTACAGCATGTGATGCAGCCAATCACGAACTAACTTTGCAAAGATCGCCCCAAACAGGCAACAAGCTCTGTTATTTGCATATGAAGTAGACTTCATCTCCTTTTCAGACACCAGGTTTGGATGTCTGTGCAGTAGCCTTTGCCAATGTAGTGGGTGGTGCAGAATGAGCATGTGCCTCGCCTGTTAAATTGGGCAATTAGATGCTGCTTTTATACCAGTCAAGCAAGTACTGCACAATTGGATTTCCAGGCTATCGTTTAATCTGTGTGTTTGAGGATGATGGTGAATGCCTAATTTAATGCCTGCATCTTTTGCGAGAACAGGTTAAAATAGTATTAGTTTTCTATTTTTCTCGCACTGATTAGTTCTGCGCAGAGACTGGTATACAGTGTAAGAAGTTTGAAATGGAGGGCTTTGACTGAAATCTGTACCTATTTACTTTCTAGGTTCGTGTTGTAGTCCCATATTTAGGACCACCCTCTGAATATATCGTTGTTAAAATGATTCCTGATAACCGGCTGCCACCTCGCCATTTGCATGTGGTAAAAGTGGACAAGACGTTCGCAATACTGAAGTGGCAACCTCCATATGATCTGCTGAGTGAAACTTTAGTAAGTACCTGCACGGGGGGTGGGGGGGAAATGGGAAGGTTCTATTGTACATTATGCTTATTTGTGGACTATGCCCTTTGCACCTAGAAACCATTAACTTCTTGGAAAGTCTGGTGGGGGAAGAAAAAGGCATGGAGGGCCCATGCTTCCCTTCCAAAGTTGCTTTAATTTTAAATGCTGTGTTATTGACATGCTCTAACCTTTGTTCACGTGCTTCATTCCCTAAAGAATGTAAGGCTCTTTAAAAACGCAAGTGTGCGTGCCTTGGGCAGAATATATAATTTAAATATTTTTTAAAAGAACAAGAATTGTTGGCTTTGGTGTGCAGACCTGCTTCCAGCATGCAGTAGATAATTGAGCATATTGTGCTTTGAGACTGTTTTGCATAGCAGTGCAGATATTTGTTTAAAAAATGGTATACTATTAATAGAGGCATTTTGATGGTGCCTGAGGGAGTGAGCGGTTCCTGGCTGCAATTGCAGTCATCTCTGCCAAAAGCTACCTCTTACCCTAGAATAGGAGTTGCCTTCATTCTGTGCTGCTGTATATACCATATGGATAACCAGTCCTGGAAACTGAGTCTCTCTAAACACTTGCGATCTGATTCTCTCTGCCATAATTGAATCACAATTTGCAGATTGCTGATCAGATTTTTGTTTTCTTTAACCAGACCTATGCGGTTATTGTAAAAGATTCCATCCGTAAGAATGGCAAGAATAACAATTACAAAGTGAGCTCAAACAACAACACAGTCGAATACATAGTGAAGCAACTGGAACCAGGTGGAAAGTACAGTGTTGCTGTCAGACTGATCAACATGAGCAAAGATGCCAGTCTCTCTCTCAGCCCAGGTGAGGCAAATTGTAGGATCTCAGATGAGAGATATGCACGCAGGCAATTTAATACCTGTCTAACTTTTGTGGAAAATTGAACATCCTAGCTATACTAGTAGTGAGGTTGACTGCATTTCTACAGCCAACCATAACTTCCTGGTTCCCCAGTGTCAGATTTAGGGGGTACTGCAGTGATGTGCTGGGGAATCCCTCTTGAAAGTTCCCATATAAGGGATTACCTGGCAATTGTCCAGAAAGAATTAACTTCCGCTGGATGATTGTGCTGGGTTGGGAACCATCCAACAAAGCAATTTTAAAATTGCTAACTTGGTTCTGCCAATTTTACACTCATAGAGTGGGATTTTCCAGCCTCTTCAGTCGACCTGTGGAAATACCAATGCCCCACAGAATGTACCAAAAATCAGGATTCTCAACGGGGGTCAAGGCAATCGGAATTCACACTCCATCTGCCTCTGACTGAGTAGCTGCCCATAGTGTGTGGCAACCTGATAATTGGGTTTGACTGCCCATTCACCAGGCCCCTGCCAGGCATCCAGCCCCCCAGAGGAAATGGCACTGGGCGGGCTTTGGTGTTGCGGGGATATGGGAGCACCACCAACCCCTCAGAAAGAGGGGCAGCACCCCCCCCCCCCCCCCCTCCTCCCCACATCAGGCACGCATGAGGGTGACCCAACCTGACCCCTCCCTTATTCAGGCAATGTGCCTTGGCTGTGCCAACTGTGCACTGCTCCCCGGCACTGACACCCTGGCCTTATGCTTTGGGCCCCAAGGGGTGTTGAAGAGGTAAATCCAGTGGCCGTTTGCCCCTCTGCTACTGCCAGGCTGCAGGGGAAGGGTCCCTCAAGAGTCCTGGAGATTTGCTGATCTTGGCCTGGGGGATGGGGTCTTGTGGCTGGACTGCCCCTTCTAGCCCTGGCAAGCCTGAAGATCACCCCTGGCATGGTGATTTCAGGCAGCCCAGTGATCAACAGCTGCTTTCCTGCCTGTCAGCTGTGAAAAGTTTGAAGTGGTCACCTGGCTTTTAAATCACAGCATCACTCTATTTTGCAGCAGAGCTTTTACTACTTCTCTCAGAAGCTGCAGGGTGACAATTTCACCTGCGGGCCGGGGGGGGGGGGGGGGGGGGGAGGGAGGGGGGGGGGGGGGGGGGGAGGGAGGGGGGGGGGGGAGGGAGGAGGAGGAGGAGGAGGAGGAGGAGGAGAGTCCTCCATTCTGCTCAGCTGAGCACTCAGTCTCAATGTATGCACACAGGCTTGATTTGAAGGCTTACCAGCTAGCAGAAACCTTTGAACCCCTTTCCCACGGGAAAGTCTTGATCTCTGTCCATTTCAAAGTTCAGTGCTTTGACAGAGGCCTCCATTGACAACTGTATTTATTTTCATTTCCCTTCACGCTTGAATGCATCTCAAGTACCTCCATTGATCCTAACTGCAATGTTGTCATTCAGTCCATGCCTGATTGACAGCTTGTGGTTTCTTCAAAAGGAATAGGTGACCAACCACAAAGGTTTTGAACGTTTTTTTTTCTAGGAAGCCTCCAAAACTTCAAAAATGTACCTGTTATTTGTGTGAGCACAGATATCAGGGCACCCTTTGAAAATGGGGTCTGATCTGTGAACAGCCGGGCTGGTCAGTGGGTTCCTGAGCTTATTAACATCTTTCTAGTGGATGAGTCCCACGTAACAAATGCGATTAGCACCAGTGGGAAGCACTTCCTGAAAATAGTAGAATTCCCCCATAGTTACTCTGGAAAAAGTTAGAAGGAAAAAAAGCTCTTCTAACTTCAGAGTAACTTTTAAATACACTGACCAGGCTCAATCCCCAACCCAAATGTTGACCAGGACACTGGAAGAGCTCTGCTCAAATAATTCCTTAGTATCTTTAATATCCACCCGAGCCATCAGGACAAATTGATTAGTATTTATTTATTAGTCACAAATAGGCTTACATTAACACTGCAATGAAGTTGCTGTGAAAATCCCCTAGTCGCCACACTCTGGCGCCTGTTCAGGTACATTGAGGGAGAATTTAGCATGGCCAATGCACCTAACCGGCACGTCTTTCGGACTGAGAGAGGAAACCTGAGCACCCGGAGGAAACCCACACAGACATGGGGAGAATGTGCAAACTCCACACAGACAGTGACCCAAGCCAGGAATCTAACCTGGGTCCCTGGTGCTGAGAGGCAGCAGTGTTAACCACTGTGCCGCCCTTGGGCTGTTCCAAAGTTCTGCACGTCAGAAAATGCAGCATTGCACTGTTGATGCCATAATTCATGTGCGCAGAACTTGTACCAACAAGCCTCTGATTAAAAGGTGTGAAGATTGAAACAGAGCTAAGCAAGCAGATGATGAATTGATGATGTTGGGTGTTGCATCTTTTGTAAATGTCCTAAATTCAGTATTACACTGCCTGGTGACATCTGGTGGTAGAATCTCAATGCTGCAGCTGTAGTTGTTGCTTGACACAGCTAAAGGGAATTATGTATAGCATAACGATGTTAAAAGCTGAAAAGCCATACAATCCTGAATGTGTTACCCTTCTAACGCTAATTAAAGAGGACTTTGAAGCTCTTTGCCGTTCCATTTTACATGAAAGGGCGGCACAGTAGTTAGCACTGCTGCCTCACAGCTCCAGGGACCTGGGTTTGATTCTCAACTTGGGTCACTGTCTGTGCGGAGTTTGCACATTCTCCCCATGTCTGCGTGGGTTTCCTCCCATAGTCCAAAGATGTGCGAGTTAGTTGGATTGGCCATGCCAAATTGTCCCTTAGTGTCCCGGGATGCGTAGGTTAGAGGGATTAGTGGGGTAAATATGTGGGATGGCAGGGATAGGGCCTGGGTGGGATTGTTGTCGGTACAGACTCGATGGACCGAATGGCCTCCTTCTGCACTGTAGGGCTTCTATGATCTATGAAATATCAGCAGAGTTCTGTGCTGTAATGTAACCTGTACACAAGTTGGAGCAGTGATGCGCAGCAACCTCAGTGGTGAGGTTCGGGTTCAATCTTGTGTGTGCTAAATTCTTGGTCTCAGTCGTGTTGCCTTAGTGGTTGTTGCATGGAGGCCAAAGATTCTCTGCATCGTGAAGCAAAAAGCAGATTCTCTTCACCAAGCTCAGTCTGGCAGACTTTCTTACCGCTGATCTTGGAGCAACGTTAATGAAGTTCAGGGAACTGATGATTCACTTTCTCATGTGGCTGAAGATTGGGGATGGAAGGAATGTTTCTTTAAAATCCACTTCAGGACGCAAGTTAGAATTTTAGATCTTCACCTGAATACAAGGAGGAAGATAATGTTTTAATTTGGTACTTGATTAGGATCTGCATTTTAGCACATCCTTAATAAAATTATATTTTATTAAAGATCTAGTTTCTTGTACCTTTTAGCCACAGTATTTTCTTGTCATTTTCCAGCATCAAATGTTCACTATTCCAGTAAATAATCTGGATGGTTTATTCTTATTTTTCCTTTGTTTAGCAACAAACGCAATAAATCATACCATTGCATTTCTGCAGATTTAAATTGATTACGTTAGTGTCTGTAATTAACTTTGATGCCATCTAAATAGTCCTGAGTATATAATCCCAATGAAATCTAATTTCTAATCAAATTAGTTTACTTGAAGGCACACCCAAATCAAACATGCTTTCTTTGGCTTTCATTGTAATTCATGATGAACATCATAGAAAAGTCTGAAGTTGTTCCTCATGCACTTTACCCAACTACTCTTGTGTGTTTCGAAAGCAGCAAAGGGCATCTTGATGCTTGGAGAGTTAATTACTCTGCATGTATGCATGCAAAAACAGTCAACTGTTGACAACCTTCAACCATACTGATCCCACAGAGTTCTTGCCAATGTTCAGGTTCTGCCAAACGATTTCAAAATGCAGCAGTGCGTAGCTGAATTTTCCTCGTGCTTATGTGCCACAGGAATGGTGACAGTGACCCAAAGAAATTGACCAAGATCTTTGCTCGGGGGCCAGACATGCTGTGAAAAATGTAACTGGAATGCACTGAACAATGAGTTCTGTCTGTTGGGAGGGTTGCAGGAGGCAGCTGGTGGTATTCCGGTATTTGATGGCTTGAATAACTCATTGTGTCCCAATTTTTTATTTTATGTTCTCTTGCGGCAGTTCCTCTGTCGGCACCGGAGTCGCTGAAAATCTTACCAGAGAAAGACCACATCCTGCTGATCTGGAAAAGCCTCAAATTGAAAGAAAAGAATTTTAATGACAGCAGGGTGAGTGCAAAATATGACCAAATATTGCTGCTATTTATTTTGACCTAACTCCATTTTTAGCTGGAATTATTCAGCATTAAACTGTCCAGGAAAATAAGCCAAATATGTGTAGTCTGGTATGCTTCAAAGAAAAAAATGAATGCTTGTGCACTTTTTTACCCTATTTGATCTAGTTTTAAATTTGCATTAATTATTGCATTTTCCAGGAATCCAAAGCAATTGTTTTTAGGGATGTTCCACTCGTGACTATTACACATGATTTACCACATGTAATTTTGGCGAGCTTCTAGCTGAATAAAAGTATCCCCCTCCCCCACCTAAATTAATATTGATGAGTGATGCAGCGAGTTTGCTTCTTATCTTCTAGGATCTTGGGTAAGATTCAAACCTTGCAAATTTAGTGGTTAAAATTTCAATTGTGCCATGGCTATCGTGTGCTGCTTGGATCATGTCTGCTTGGGCTGAAGAGTTTTTGTTTTTCTCATGCCTGATGCTTTTTGCTCCAATAAAATATTTTAACAATTTGATGCTCTGCCCCACAATAGATTGCTGCCTAATGAGGAGTTTCTGTAACCCATTGCTTCACCATATTAGATTATTAAAATGCTTGCAAGCCCCAGCTACTCTGAAGCTAACCACAGAGGTTGCTAGAACGTCCAGAGCTAAGGCCTCCATTCTTACTCTCTCTGAGGAAACATCTACCCACTGCTCTCCAGTGGAAGCACCAAGGATCTTGTATTGCTGAAGGATGCAGTGTTAGACCTGCACTTTATTACTGCAGAACAACACATTGATTTCCGGTGTGCCTTATATCTGATGCTGATTATGTAGCTAGGGAAATATCAGGCTCTTTCCCACAAGAACGGAAAAGTCCAATAAGTACTTACCTGAACTAACTTTCCCATCTACTAGTAATCAGTCTGTGTGATGTCGTCAGAGGGCAGTTTTCAAATTGTTTGCCTTTCCTTACTGCCATTTAATTTTCAAACCTCACTTGGATAGGAAAGTTTTACTAAAGCACAGAACTTGCGGATGCTGCACCTCACTCAGGAAGGACTGTCGACATGGGTTTGTAAATATTGCCTGACAAAGAGTTGCTCGAGGAAATGAGAGTTTATAGATGGATGGAAACGCAAATGATGTTTTAAAAGACATTTAGTACCCTATAGATCCTTGTTGGCTAAATAGTGGCATAATAACTTGGATGAAAAACTGGATATAGGGCAGTTTTTCATCCAATGACTTAATGACTTAATTTGGGAAGTATTCCCTATGGGAAATAGTGCAGGAAGTGGTTAAATATTTGAAAATTAAATATTTTAAAGGTTATTGCTCAAGAGCAAAGGAATAGAGCTAAGTGGGTAACTCTTTTTTTTGGATGGGGCTGACTGGCTGCTTTCTATATTTTATGATTCTATGACGAGCAAATGACATGAGGGGAGTGACGTTTTCAAAAGGGTTAGGGTGAAAGACTGACAATGTGCTATTAGGGAAAGATGTTGACTGGCTGTGCTTGATGTTTAAATAGTGCTATTTTTGTAAAAAGAGCATTTGTGCCCTAACAGAATTTAAAAATATTTCCATGGTGTTCTAAAAGATTGAAGCATTTGCACAAATATTAAAACTCTAGCTTGAACTTTTTAAAATGTATATATTTCTATGTGGTTCTGCTCCTTTTTTGCTTTTTGTTTGCATCAGTAAAATACTAAAATCAGACTTCAAACAAAGTCCACTTAATGTTGCAATCAAAGGTTTTCAACAAGTGAATAACATTGCTGAAAAAAGACATGTTATCGAAGCTTTTCATCTTGCACTCACCAGGACAATTTGCAAGAATACCAAATGTAACGTTTGCAGGCAAGGGCTGGTTGGGAATGGTTGGTACTTTGCCAGCTGTGAATTGCCTACATATCTAGCATCACACTGACGCTGAAATTCATATACCGCATTAATCATTTGTGTGATTGGCATATCATCTTTTTGGTTTAACAGCAGCAGCCTATTAGTGGCGAACACCACTTGCGTTGTTACCACATAGTAGCAGTGTGAAATAACCAGCTTAATCTGTTGCTCAAATTTGAGAGTTACCTTGTCCTCCAAAGTAATCTCAGTTAGACTGCACATTTCAGGACTGAAAGAGGCAGTCTTAAGCCCAAGTGTTTGTGCAGTGTACAACACGGTAGCTACTTGCAGGATGGCTCTGTGTCCTATTTCATCATCAAACTTTGACATTGAGCAAATGTCTTTGGCTCTATTGAGGTTGCCAATGAGACCAATCTTAGTGTGTGGAACTATAGGAATCACAAAGTGTATATTGACCAGTGAAGATAGGCTTGTGGTAGAGAACTCCCAGGCAGATTTCTCAGTTAGCATGCCAAGGCAAGGGAGCTAATTTGACTGCTCTATCCTTGCACACCTTAATGGGTGCCATCTTGCATTCAAATTTACCTTTGAAGTAGTGTAGTCAAATGATCTCCCATTTCTTAGTACTGTTTTAGGGTGTTACGGTAGCACAGTGGTTAGCACTGCTGCTTCACAGCACCAAATTCAATTCTGGCCTTGAGTAACTGTCTGTGTGGAATTTGCACGTTCTCCTTGTGTCTATGTGGGATTCCTCCCATAGTCTAAAGATGTGCAGGTCAGGTGGATCGGTCATGCTAAATTGCCCCTTAATGTGTAGATTAGGGCGATTACAAGGGTAAAATACATGCGGTTACAGGGATCGGGCCTGGGTAAGATGTTCTTTTGGAGAGTCTATGTGGACTCGTTGGGCCGAATGGCCTCACTCTGCACTGTGGGGATTCTATGAATGTTTTATATGAATTTTGGTGTCATTGTTGTGCTAGGTAAGTAGGCCTAATGTCC
This sequence comes from Mustelus asterias, assembly GCF_964213995.1. Taxonomy (NCBI): domain Eukaryota; kingdom Metazoa; phylum Chordata; class Chondrichthyes; order Carcharhiniformes; family Triakidae; genus Mustelus; species Mustelus asterias. The sequence goes on from NC_135827.1 coordinate 38,858,456, forward strand.
CAAAGACTGGTGGATCGTATCAAGCAGGATGTCCCTTCGGTTGTTTGCGATAGACAAAGTACTGACTATACCCAACCTGCCCATACTTGCAAAACTCAAAACATCATGTTCAGCAATGGATGTGATTTCACGATAGGATTGTTTAGAAAATGTTGTCCTGGGTGAGTTAAGAATTGTGCTGACAACCAATTCAAGATTATCAGTCGGGTTTGCAGTGTGGTGCACTTGTCTGTGCTGGAAGCTACATATATTATACACAGGGGTCCTATTCTTTGCATATAGAAAGAACATGTGTAACCATTGTGCCTGTTTCAAACTAGGCGACAACCATTCTCTGTCCATTCCTCAGGACAATGCCTTTACCATTCAGAATCAACCTGCCTGGTTTGAATTTAATCAAAGCTTGGCAGTTAACTGGTGTATTCTCCATGGCTTTGCCTCTACCAGCCAGAGTCCACATGCTGACCAATCACCGTTCTTGTGAAGTAAAAATTGTTGTTCTTTTACATTTTGTATCCTTGCAATTTTTCCTGATGAGTGCAATACTCAAATTCTGCCAAATGACTAAGAGAAAGCTGCATTTGAATCTGAAGCATTTTTCAAGAACATATTTTGCTGAGATCTTTTCATTTTGTGTTTCCTAACTCGCATCATTGGTATTTTCTTTCTCATCTGCCTGTATTTTGCACTAAGACACCAGTGGTGTTTTTATCGATTTATATCCCAACCTGTAAAGTATCACCTAATTTGGAGTGATGCTTGCGTGTTTGCAAGCATTGCATTTCGACATACCTTGCTCTTTAAAATTAATGGCACTTCATCTGATTTAACGGGCCTGTGATCTGTCTCACTCTTAGCCATAAATTTCACTCCTAACATTTCCCCAGTGTTAACTGCATATATCAGTGAATTACATATAGGATGAGTCAGACTCTCGCATTCCTGTTGCAGAATAACCATTCTCTCGAGGGTATTTCTTCTTTACGATGATTGAGTGGAATTCAGCACACTTAATTACTCTTTTATAAACAGTAATATGCTGGATGAGTAAATAAAAGCTTTGTAAGGAAGTATTTCTGGTTTACAGCTCCCATGAGGTCAGTCGGGATACTTTATATTTTGGAAGATTTAATGAGTTTCTAAAATAGATGGTGTACTGAAGGACTGCTGCTCTGTGCTTTCATTGATGCTTAAGCAGTGAATGAATGTGAAGAGCGTAAAACAGCTAATTGAGTAATCTACCAGTCCTCCTCCCGATGACTGGTGATCATTAAAAAAAGGTTAAATCTGGCATGGGAACAGTAAAGAGATTCATGAATGATCTTTCTTTCAGTTGCTGAGAAATTTATCCAAGGAACTTCTAGTGAGGAGAGGGGGCTGGTGGGAGAATAAAGATTTGAATTTAAAATAAGTCCTTGTTTCACAAACCCTGGACAATTGTTCGGTATCTGTAGGGACAAAAACTGATTGTCATTTTATTTTTTTAAATTTTGCCGGTCCCCATTTTGACTGGAGTATATTTCCCAAAGTACCCTGAAAATTATCCCAGGCACTTTGTTTATGGAATGAAAATCGCTTGGTTGCAACTTCACAGCACTTGTTTATTGAAAGTGTTGCTAGCATTTTGACCAATGCCTAATTTTCCATTATAGTGCATTCTGGAATACTCAGCACTGGAGCTGTGAACATTATTACAAAACTAGTAGTTGTCCTAACACTGAACCAATCTGTTTCACTAAAAAAAAAAGCAAGGTTCTGCAATAGCACAAAGATGCTCCAATGTGTATATCATTGTGTATGTGGAGAGAGGTGTATATAAACAGGATCACATGAATAACTGAAATTGGTGCTCAAGGTAAGGGTGGAGTCAACTCTCATTGCAAATGTGCATTGAATGAATCTGGCTGGATGTTACAATGTGACTGTAAATCAAACTTTCTCCTGATCAGGGCAGATGTATGGGGCTTCAGTGTCTTTTTGTTCTGCTTCCCACCTACATGGACATGTAGAGTTTTTTAAAATTTGTTTGACCTGGGTCACAATTTTCCAGCTGCAGTGATTTTTCTGTTGCTGTTTAACATTTTTGGTTGTTTGCAGAATTTTGTAGAGGCCTGGGTTGCCCTTTGGCGTCCAAAGATGTGCGGGTTGGGCTGATTGGCCATGCTAAATTGACCCTAGTGTCAGGGGGATTAGTGGCGTAAAAGTGTGGGGTTATGAGGATAGGGTCCAGGTGGGATTGTGGTTGGTACGGACTCGATGGGTAGGATGACCACCTTCTGTACTGGATAGATTCTATGATTCTTCCCTATTTGTGGGTGTGTTTTATGTACAAAGTGCTGCATGCCTTGGGGGAGAGTGACTGGCAAGACTTCTGATTTTTCTCACTTGTGAATCCATTACCTTGTGGACTGCAGAACCTATTGGAGGATGGCATCGAGAACTGGAGAGAAAACAATCACTTAATACTTTGTCCTTTGTTTAACCCCAGGGTTATGAGATCCACATGTTTGATCATGTGACCAATACGACAGTGTGTGTTGGGAATACAACGGAAAACATCTTCAGGATTTCTGATCTGAAGTTTGGCCACAACTACACGTTCACAGTGCAAGCCAGATGCTTGTACAATGGGCAGATTTGTGGTGAACCTGCTTCCCTGCTGTACGATGAACTTGGAACTGGTGAGGTTATGAAAATTTGATAACTGAAGCACTGAACACAAGTACACGGAATTAAACTAATTCTCAGCCTGTGGTGCAAGAGTCTAATATGCAGTTAAAACAATACTTGGCTTTGGTGCTGTATTTTCCTACATCCAGCCAAGTATGCATCAGATACCCGAGGTCTTGTCATATTTGCTTTGTCATCATACCATGCATTTTCAATTGTTATTCCTCTATAGAATCCTTTTATACATGCTGTGTATTAGTGCAACTTAATACTTGAGCACTGAAATCTTGTTTTGCACTTAATCTAGAAAGCATTTTATTTTTGCTTCCTCTCTGGCAGAAAGGTTTTGTCAGTCATCTTTACTTACACGGACTCAATGGTAGAATGGCCGTCTCCTTGGCTTTTCTAGTCTGATTTATAGTTGCGGAAGAAATGTAGTTCTAGTTGGGGCGGCATGGTGGCACAGTGGTTAGCACTGCTGCCTCACAGCGCCAGGGACCCGTGTTCAATTCCCAGCCTCTGGTCACTGTCTGTGTGGAGTTTGCACATTCTCCCTGTGTCTGCGTGGGTTTCCTCCCGGGTGCTCCGGTTTCCTCCCACACTCCAAAGATGTGCAGGTTAGGTGGATTGGCCGTGCTAAATTGCCCCTTAGTGTCAGGGGGACTAGCTAGGGTAAATGCATGGGGATAGGGCCTGGGTGAGATTGTGGTCGGTGCAGACTCGATGGGCCGAATGGCCGCCTCCTACATTGTAGGTTTTTATGATTCTGTGATTTTGCATTATCTTTTAAATCCTAGCTCTTTTGAGAGGGAGACAGGGGAATCAAATTTAGTTCTTCCAAAGTTTTCTGTTTCCAGCGAACGTTCCCAAGACTCGTTTTAGTTTTTGTCTGCCCTCCTCATCCTAAATACTACTTTTCATTTTTGGTTCCAATGTCAGGGATTTTAGCTGTAATTTTAATTTGGTGATAAACGCACAGATTTGCTGAACTACTTTCCTCGCTGACTTTCTCTACTCCCTGTTCCCATAATTGATACTTTGAATATTTTAATATTACTGAGTTATTGACACAAATCCACATCTCAAATCTGTTAAGAGTAAAGTGTGTCCTACATGTTCTAAGTTCAGTAAATTCTTGCTGGGAAAGTTGTTGCACGATATTTGATTTGAGCATAAAGATCGATTGCACTGCACTGGTTTTGATAAAATTGTTTAACAGTGGATCTATAAATTCCATTTTTGTCTGGAGAACGCTTCCATTTCTACATCCCAGCATTGATTTCACATTTTGTATGTTCTTTGCATCCTTGTGATTTGCTGTCTGTCTAAAAATCCACCCACATCAAAGTGGAATGTAGAAGTGTCAATGTTTATCTGCAAGTGCCCTCTGTGGACAAAATCAGTTCAACTGAGTACTTCCCTGATGCAATCTTCTAATGATACAGCATACTGATTTAGTTTCTAAAATAATACAACCACTGACATTTTCTTTTGGTAGAAAAGTCAGATTTTGTATCTCCGTGGAGTTCCTAAGCTTGAGTCTCCCTGACTGCTAAGTTTCCCTGTGACCTTATTGAGTGCAGGTAGCTGCAGTGAAAGCAGCTATGCTTGGCTCCTGGGAAACTATGCAAAAAGTGAGGGTGTACAATACCCAGCAGGCAGCACAGTTTCCAGGATTGATGTTGGAGCTATCGTCGAGGTAATCTGAAGTTGATTTGTTGTTTCCAGTGATGCCATTGAGGCATGCCCTTTTGCCACTGTTCAGTTATCTAGAATGGAGTGCCAACTATAAGGCTTCCATGCAACTCAAATCTAAATTTTTACCAAATTTGTTTTTATTCATTCGTGGGACATGGGCGTCACTGCCTTGCCAACGTTTATTGCCCATCCCTAAAAGTGTTCAACTATGCTTGATACTTCTCTGATTAAAATCAGCAAGGAGAAAAAATACCCTTTAAAGGTTCCCCTTAAAGAAAATGGTTTAACTAAAGCAACTGGTTTAGAATTTTGAGCCATCAAATTTAATTATCAAGCCATGAGAGTTGGTAGCAATGAGCCCACATTATATCTGTGATTAAATCTCTGCTAATTTGTTTTGCAATTATGATTTTCATTCTTTTTCATTTCAGAATAACTTGTTTAAGATGCTGACTGTTCACAGAACTATAACCCAATTTAATTCTCCAATTTATACTGTAGCCTTGGGGCTAGAACATCAGAGCATTGGACAAATTAGGAGACCGCACCTGAGAAAGACCCAGTAGAATTTCTGAGGTCCAGATTTAAAAAAATAAATAAATGCCTCTTGGTAGTTCTTTGTAATAAACTGCTAGTTTATTGAAGATTATATTTAAATAAAGGCTTAAATGCAGGAAATATGAAACATACAGGGACTGATTAGCAGGTTAATACGAAGGCAAAAGAGAGATGCACATTTTCAGTATCATCCTTTAAAATGCCAGTTTTGATGCAAGGTTCCACTCCGTATTTAACTTTTGCTTTCAGATGGCAACAAACCTGCTGTACATTTGTGGAACTTCTTTACTTGTATTACTTATTTTTATAATTGATTGGGATCACTCTGTGTTGTTTGGCTAAAAAGATGCATATTTGAAGTCCTCTTTAATGCGGATACTGTTTGCTAAATTCTGCATTCTGTTTCTTCATCCTAAATTGCAGATTCATTAGCTTCCAAGGATCCCAAAACTACAGATGTAGCAGCCATTGTGGTGCCAGTAATGTTCCTGCTACTTGTGATGTTAGGTGTTGGTTTTGTTGTGTTATATGTTCGCCACCGACGACTCCAGAACAGCTTTACAGCTTTTGCCAATAGTCACTATAATTCTCGATTGGGATCGGCTGTTTTCTCTTCAGGTGATGAGCTAGGTAAGCATTTTCACTGCTTAAAATATATTATGTGAATAGAACGGCCTTATTGCAGCTTTGCAAAGCTATTCTTTCATCTGTTAAGAGGATGTTCAACCATGTTCGTACACTGGGTTTTTACTTCCTTAACCTAGTATAAATTATTCTGTAATGGTGAAAATGAACATTCTAAAATGCTCAACAAATGCAAACTAATTGGGAATGTATTCCAGATTTTAGAAACTGGTACTCCGATCAGCTGAACAATGATCTCGAAGCACTTTGTGGAAAGTGTTTTGGGTCATCTTGAGGATCTGAAAGGCACGATGGGAATTTGTTTTTTTTTTTGCCCCTTGTTTTTTTGTATCAGTCCAGTGGATCAGAAGTAGCACTTTTGATTCAGAGTGTTATTGGTTGGACCTCTACTCTTGAGTCTTTATTTAATCTAGGTTCCCTGCAATACTGAGTGAATGCTGCGATGTTAAACTGAGATTGGCATTGAACATTGCAGGAACGCATCCTGAGGTTTTGCCACTCTTGATGCAAAACCTTTGGATTCACTGCAATCTTGCTAATTTTGACAACAGTAATACTAAAGCAGGTGGTATACAAACCTTTGCAAGATCTGTTGAATGAAATCTAAGATCTGCACTTAAAGGTTATATTTGCATTGGGGCGATGCAAGAAATATTTATTAAATTAATTCAGCAGATGAGAGTGTTGACCTATGAGCAGAAATTGAGTAGACTACGCCAATATGCTCTGCAGTTTAGAAAAATTCTCATTGAAACATAGGATACTGCAAGGGTGAGAGAGGGTAGATGCCGAGAGGTTGTTTCCACTTGCTATAGAGGTTAAGAATAGGGGTATTGGAATCAGGATAAGGGGACAGCTGCTTCAGACTGATGAGAACTTTCTTCATGCAGAGAGTTGTAAATCTTTTGGAATTTTTTACCCCAGTGTTATGAATGATTTTTTTTTGTGGGACGTGAGCATCACTGGCAAGTCTAACATTTGTTGCTCAATCCGAATTGCCCTCTAAGATGGTGGTGAGCCATTCTTTTGAAACACTGCTGGTTGTCTGGTAGATACACCCACAGTGCTGTTAGGAAGGGAATCCCAGGCTTATGGCCCAGTGACCATGAAGAAATAGCGATTATAGTTCCAGGTGAGGATGGTTGAACATATTCAAGGTACATGTTTGAGTCCTAAGGGTCATAGAGTCATAGAGGTTTACAGCATGGAAACAGGCACTTCGGCTCAACTTGTCCATGCTGCCTCTTTTTTTTTAAACCCCTAAGTTAGTCCCAATTCCCCGTGTTTGGCCCATAAGCCTCTATACCCATCTTACCCATGTAACTATCTAAATGCTTTTTAAAAGACAGAATTGTACCCGCCTCTACTACTACCTCTGGCAGCTTGTTCCAGACACTCACCACCCTCTGTGAAAAAATTGCCCCTCTGGACACTTTTGTGTATCTCCCCTCTCACCTTAAATCCATGCCCTCTAGTTTTAGACTCCTCTACCTTTGGGAAAAGGTATTGACTACCTAGCTGATCCATGCCCCTCATTATTTCATAGACCTCTATAAGATCACCCTTCAGCCTCCTATGCCCCAGAGAAAAAAGTCCCAGTCTATCCAGCCTCTCATTATAACTCAAACCATCAAGTCCCGGTAGCATAGAAACATAGAAAACTACAGCACAAAACAGGCCCTTCGGCCCCACAAGTTGTGCTGAACATATCCCAACCTTTTTAGACCTACCTACAATCCTCCATCCTATTAAGTCCCATGTACTCACCCAGGAGTCTCTTAAAAGACCCTATTGAGTTTGCCTCCACCACCACTGACGGCAGCCGATTCCACTCGCCCACCACCCTCTGTGAAAAACTTTCCCCTAACATTTCCCCTGTACCTACACCCCAGCACCTTAAACCTGTGTCCTCTCGTAGCAGCCATTTCCACTTTGGGGAAAAAGCTTCTGAGTCCACCCGATCTATGCCTCTCAGCATCTTATATGCCTCTATTAGGTCTCCTCTCATCCTACGTCTCTCCAAGGAGAAAAGACCGAGCTCCCTCAGCCTATCCTCATAAGGCATGCTACTCAATCCAGGCAACATCCTAGTAAATCTTTTCTGCACTCTTTCTAGTTTAAAAATAATATCCTTTCTATAATAGGAATGGGGGGGTAGGGCATGAAAGAGGATTTGAGGTCAAAGATCAGCCATGATATTAAATGGCAGAGCAGGTTGGAGGGGCCATCTGGTCCACTCCTATGTATGTTCTAATGGGAGGATATTAGAATCTGTTTGATTGAATTAAGGTATGGCACACGGCTTCATTTCAGCCATAATTATTTTGTGAAGCCCAATTGAGTGGATGAGCAATGAATACCTGGTTATTTTAATAAATAATTGTCACGTCATTCTCATTAGGCTCCCGGAAGCAACACCACATTTATATAAAAAAAAACAATTGCCAATTTAACTGCTTAATGCTTTAAGGCGCCATGTAGATGGGGAAAAATACCATGTGGTTTCAGATCACCTGCCTGGTGTTCTGCCAGCTTTGATATCCTGCCTAATCCACTTTTGATGTGGAGATGCCGGCGTTGGACTGGGGTAAGCACAGTAAGAAGTCTCACAACACCAGGTTAAAGTCCAACAGGTTTATTTGGTAGCAAATACCATAAGCTTTCGGAGCATAGCTCCTTCGTCAGATGGAGTGGTCTCTGTTCTCCAACAGTGCACAGACACAGAAATCAAGTTACAGAATACTAATTAGAATGCAAATCTCTACAGCCAGCCAGGTCTTAAAGGTACAGACCATCAGAGTACAGAGTCTTAAAGGTACAGACCATCATAAAGGTACAGTCTGTACCTTTAAGACCTGGCTGGCTGTAGAGATTTGCATTCTAATTAGTATTCTGTAACTTGATTTCTGTGTCTGTGCACTGTTGGAGAACAGATATCCACTCCATCTGACGAAGGAGCTGTGCTCCGAAAGCTTATGGTATTTGCTACCAAATAAACCTGTTGGACTTTAACCTGGTGTTGTGAGACTACTTACTGTGCTAATCCACTTTTGCCAGAGCTATTAATTGAGATTGGGAAATATCCCCTTCAGTATTTACAAAATGATGCAAAGACTCGTACCTTGTGCTTGTAGCCCTAAAGGTCTTTAGACTTTAAAAAAAAACTATCATTGCTGCCTTCATGCTCAAGAACTCAGTGCTGGGGGAGTGGACCAGAGGAGTGGGTTTTTTCATGTTTTTTTTTTTAAACTTTTACTTTTCCTCCTTTTTAGGTGATGATGAAGATGCACCATTAATTAACGGTTTTTCAGATGACGTACCGATGGTACTTGCATGAAGACCTTGCTGTAATACAAGCAGTGCAAGAATTCTGCTAGGAAGTCTCTGCAGCAGAAAAAAAAAACCCTTTATAAAAAAAATGCACTTTTCTGAGTTGCAATACATTATTTTTATATGGACCAAAATTTAAACTTTATTGCAATGTGCTGTAATACCTTGGTAAGACTGCACGGTATACAGCGCTGTCCTGGTCCCTGACTGTAGGCTTTTGCACAGCTGTGCTTGTGTTCTCCGCCTTTTGGGCACCATTTAATTTTCAGGTTATTTGCTTGGTGGATGTTTAACAGCTGCAGTTTCTTTTTCTGATGGTCTTTAGACAGCATTATCTGTAGAAAGATTAGGCTTTAAGTTCAAATCTGATTTTACAAGGCTCAAAATATTTTTTAAAAATCATGGAAAAAAGTTTAGGATGATTGGATAAATAAAATGAAGTTACTCAAAAGATTTTAACAATTTATACAAATATCATGTCAATTGAATTTGCTAAATGGTCTTGATTTAAATTTTAAAATATTGTTTTATGTACTAGAAGGAAAGATTTGATCCATAAGCAGCATAACTCTTCAATAGAAGCTGAATATATCAATTGGACAGTGCACTCAATATTGTCACTATTATCTTGTTTGAAATTTATCCTCTATCACTATTTTAAGATATCCAATCGATCAAATGATCATTTTAAAAAAAACAAATGGGGAGAGTTTTGGCAAATTGCAGTATAATTAAGTTATTTCCAACAACAAAGGTGGCAAACATAGGCTGCTGTAAGATATTTGCTTGCAATTTAAAGTCGTATGGTGTCCACTGTTTAATTACTGTAATTTTAATATCTTAAACACAGTTTCACAAAAACCTCATGTTACTTGCTAGATTGAAGCTGGGATAGAGTCATAGGATGATCAGCACAGAAGAAGGCATCAAGTCTGAGCTTGGTCTTTGAAAGAGCGATCTAATTAGTCTTCCGCATTTTTCTTTCCCTTTCGAATGTTGCTCTGATTCCTTTCTGAACATTACTATTGAACCCGCTTGCATCACCCTTTCGGGCAGCACATTCCAGGTCACAACAACTCAAAAATTCTTATCTCGTCAGTGGTTCTTTTGCCAATTATTAGAATGTTGTTGAATAAATGTAGCATGTCTTCACTGAAGAGTATTTTAACAGGGATGCCTGTTTTCCTTAAAATAAAACTATACATTTTGTCAGGTGATCTAATCCCGTAATTAAATATTTTGATCTCAAATCCTTTATCTCAGTTTAAAAAGAAAAATCCAGTTGCACATGTCCTTAAAAATATTAGCCAAAATGTTTTTTTTTCTGCATCCCTGGTTGCCTTCCAGAATCTCCCTTCAGTTACAAAACTACACAGGCTCTTGCATTCTTGAGCTAGATGTGGTTGTCTGAAGAACTTATCAACTAATAGGCGATAGATAGTATGGAATGACAACAAGTTTCTTGGTTGTCTTTAAGCCAGAATTGGCAAAAGAAATCTTGTTGCCCCTTTTTGTTAAGGGCCGAAATACATGCAGAATTTATTTGTAACCCAGGAACTTAATGTCCTAGCCTTGTTTGTCTTGCAATTCACTTTGACGAATAACTGAAATAGAACTGTCCTTTATAAAATTCTTAACTCTCCTAAAGCCTAGCAATAATTGTGTTTTCTGAAATCAATTTTACCGTATTTGTTGTCGGAAGATTTATCTATCTGGGCATTTGAAATATAGAGCTTTTCTTTTTTTGGAAAAAAAAAGGAACAGTAATAGGGTGAGGTTGCAAACATGCCTGGAAATGGGCCATGAAGTAAAATCATAAGCTGGAGATGCGCAGAAACACGGGACCTGAAGAAGAGAGGTTAACATTTATCAAGAGAAAATCTAATTCACAGCAAAAACTTTGCTATCCTTCCTCTTTCTGACGCAGTACACCTGCTGAGATTCCAGTATTTTCTGGTTCCCTTTCAGATTTTCGGCTTCTGCCTATTTTCCCCCTGACAACACCTGAAAATCTGCAAGTTCCGCACCAGAGCTGCATAAACACATCTACGATTTACTCGGACCCCTGGGCTAAACTGTAATTTTAAATTGCATTCATCCTTGTAACTGGAATAATTTTAGAAACAAGAGAAAACTATTTTAAGGAATCTAAAAAGACTTGGTAAATTCAATCGGTTATGTTTTTGAACTTGGCACACGGGTAGAGCTTAGTAGTGGTATAACTGGTTTTAATTTTTCACCATGTTGGAGGCTAAAATGTTTAAAAGGGTACTTTGGGGCTAAACTATTGAGTTCTGATTAGCTTTGGAGTTTATTTTGCTGAAGTATGGTGATAGCCTGGCCATCAGAAAGAGAGTGCAGCTTCAGTTTGGAGCTTGATACAAAGCTGCTGGCAGTTGCCAATTCTGCATTATTTTCTGATCATGGTTTCAATATGTTAATCAAGGATCTACCAAATCTTACACACACGCCCAACATACACTGCAAGTTGGTATTTATCCCCTTCACTGGGCCAAACATGCACGAGAGAGAGAACTCCACAAAAACATTTCAGATGGCTATAATTTGGTATTTCCCTACTTATCTTTCAACTCCTGCTATCAAAGATAATGGAACATTTGAGTTTAACTAAAGGCCAAATGCAAAATCTGTAATTTTTTAAAAAAAAAGGTCGCATGGAAGTTTCCCAACTTTCAGTGTACTAGATGTCTACAGATGTCTACAGTGCTTAAAGCAGTTTTGGTTGGGTCTTGATTTTTGCAGCTAATCTGCAATTGGCTTTTGTCAGACTGGAGCAAAATATCTGATCATAAATCAAACTGCGGAATTTTCCAGTGTATTCCTTCGCAATGGTACATTGTTTGAGGGATTTGGAAATTTTCCCCCCAGTTCTTGGATTGATGGCTGTTCTGAATCATGTTTTTTTTTTAAAGGAAAACCTGGACTGCTCTGATCTAATGTAGATAATTCCTCTCTATCTCTTGCTTGTACCACATGTACTCCCCATATAAGTTTACATAATTTGGATTGTCACCGAAACGTGGACCAGCTATATTTATTATGCAAAGCAAGAACATGTACTGTTCAAATTTTACTCTAGAAAAGCAGCAAAAAAGTTACAAGTGGACGACGAGCTTTATTAAACTTTAAACTGACTTTATTAAAAGCATTGACATGCTTTCTTATTGCAATTTAGTCTGGTTGGTTACAGCAAGCTATATCTTAAGATTTCATACATATTGTTGAAGTGTAAACGCAGCTCCCCTAACTTAAAAACCCTGCTTAAGTTTATAGCTGATCTTTTATGCACTGCTGTGCTACTTCATCAGATCCTTTTCATTTTTAGTGAGATATTAAAGGTTCCTAGGAGTTTTAGAGATGGACTATCTGCCTGCATTTCCGCCACGACGTATAGAAGATCTGCTTTGTAGCAATTTTACTGAAATGAGGGGTATTTGCCTGTATAAACATGTAACTGTGGACAAATTTCTCACAGGTCTTATTTGTTTCCAAATCAATCTCCCTTTTTAAAATGTATCATTTGGATCGCACTAACATAGAACCTTGGTCACATCCCTACTGTCTGACTATGTTGAACTTGATCACAAGTTGTGTGGAATTTTGTCAAATGTGCATGGTGTGAAGGAAAAAGAAGAACGCTGTTTTGGTAATAGTGTTTCCTCCCCACTTTATCATCCTGAGCTGGCAAGCCATCCCGTGATTGGCAATCTGCTGTCTTACGATAGTTTAGCTTTACTGTGTAGTATTTAGTTCTGTGTTGTAGTTGCTATATGAAATGAAGCCATTTTTATTGATCTATAATTTTTTTTTTTGCGTTTTATTTAAGTCACATGAATGTACTATTTTACTGCTGGGTGCATAGGAGGGAAAGTCCAGCAGGGCTGCTTGTTTTAACATATGGTACTACTTTTTAAAGTTCTGTGTTTTCATTTGATTTCTTGCCTTAAAACTGGAGTTTTTTTTTAAGAAAATGCTTAAAAGCCTTTAAATCATTCTGCCATATCTGCCTTACTGAGTAAAACTTAAGTGTCTGTATTTTTGTGCATCAGCCTTCAACGACTTCCCGACATTTGAATTGCACATATGGGTACACGTGCTCAACTCTTCATCAGCCTGCCACCAGGACTCGAGTGGTTTTAGTGTATTTTTGCTTCATTTTTTTGTAAAAAAAAAATCAACTGCTTCAACTTGTAGAGAAGGAAAATGCATATCAAATTCCAAAGTTGCAGATTGTACAATGCACAATGTACAACAATGGGGTGTTTTGTATAAATGGCAAATGTTTTTTTTAAAAAATGTAAATTTTTGGGAAATATTGCTGTGGATCTATTTTTATGTTTGGTAGTGTGAAAGCACAGAGTAGACTGTTTGCATGGGGATGTGGAGGGTATCTCTGTATATAACGACCACATTGAGTCTTGTGTCTCGCATTATGTTCTATGTAAAAAAAAAAATAATAATGCAACGAAACAAACCTTGAATTAAGCATAGCTCTGCCAGAAATCAGCAAAATTAATGGTACTGAAAATGTCCGGTTCAGATTTTTCATTGTTTTTGATTTTCGGGCTGTTGTGCTGTGAGACTTTGCACTAATAGAATGTTGGACAAATTGTGTAACAAACCTCTAATTCTTTAATCACCTATTGCTGTACACTTTTGAAAGGGTGCCATGTGCTTTAAATGTGAATTTTTATCACTTAATAAATCTCACTTGGGTCAAGAATTTTTGGAGTCTTGTCATTTTATCTAAGTTTCTCCTTACAACCCGCTGCTTCGAGTTATCCTGTGTTTTGATGTTTCAGTTTCCTGCACAACTGCATTTTTTTCTTCCACTGTCTCCCTAATTCTTCCTTCTCCTCTTCCCCTCCACCCCTCCCCTATATCTTCTTTCCTTAACTAAAAGAATAAGCTCCAGTTCAATTATTGCTTACTGTGCAGCAACCATTTGTCATTTTTGGCCTTGGACAGTAAGCATCAGTAGGTTATTTATCATGATAGTGCAATCTGTATTCACTCACTGTCCATATGGGGGCAATTTCCCGCAAGAGACCTCTGGCTAGCAATTAGCAGTGGGAACCCCTCCCCTCTTCCAACAGCCCCAAATGAACCAGGGATTTCTAGTATCAGAATAGCCCCACAGCCATTCTGCATGTAACCAGTACAAGAATTCAAGAATTTTAGATTTAACAGGTTCCTGTTTACATTGAAAGAGGAACGCTTGATCTCCATTCCATCATATCTCTGTTTCATATACCGTAATCCCCTCCTTCTCCAGGAATGTTTCATTAGCCTCTTGAATCCATTTATGCTGTTTGCTTTAATGTCCTTCCTGTAACTTTAATTCAAACAGTCTTTATTATCCTTTGCTATGTCTTCTGTTAATGTTTGATTGGACCATTGGAGACTATATTGTCCTGTATTTTAAACTACCCTAAAAACATGCCATTTTATGACATTCAGCCATGGGTATTTAAAGAGATGGAGCATGTGCTTTGCAAGACTTGCCAATAGCTTTAAAAGCTTGCTGGAGTTGGCAACTGTTCCCTATGACTGGAGGATGTTTGTGTAGTTGCAATTTTAGAAGCAGAGAGCCAATGTAAAAGGGTACAATTCTAAAGTGGGTGCAGGAGCAGATCTAGAGGTGTATGTATATCGTTCAAGGTGGCTAGGCAGATTGAGAACTTTATTTTTATTCATTCATGGGACATGGGCGTCGCTGGCTGGCCAGCATTTATTGCCCATCCCTAGTTGCCCAAGGGCAGTTGAGAGTCAACCACATTGCTGTGGCTCTGGAGTCGCATGTAGGCCAGACTAGATAAGGATGGCCGATTTCCTTCCCTAAAGGACTTTAGTGAACCAGATGGGTTTTTCTGACAATTGACAACGATTTCATGGTCACCAGTAGATTCTTAATTCCAGATTTATTTATTTTTATTGAATTCAAATTCCACCATCTGCATGGCGGGATTTGAATCCTCGTTCCCGGAATGTTAGCTGAATTTCTGGATTAATAGTCTAGCGATACCACGAGGCCGTTGCCTTCCCTATATTCATTATTGTTAATACAACATATGGGATTCTGGGCTTATACAAAAGGGTGTAGAAGACCGAGGCAAGGAGGTTATAAAATGCTGGTTTGGCCTCAACTGGAGAATTTTGTCAAATTCTGCACACCACACTTTAGCAAAAAAAAGGATGGTGCCGGACTGAGGCAATATCTTGTGAGCAGTCCCCAGCCTACCCTCTAATTCCATCTTTTGCTCTTGTTCTATGCTCTTAAAGCTTAACCCAATCACTCTTAAAGAACATAAGAACCAGGAGTAGGCCATCTGGCCCCTCGAGCCTGCTCTGCCATTCAATAAGATCATGGCTGATCTTTTCGTGGACTCAGCTTCACTTACCCACCTGCTCACCATAACCCTTAATTCCTTTATTGTTCAAAAATTTATCTATCCTTGCCTTAAAAACATTCAATGAGGTAGCCTCCTTAGAAACTGTTAATTAAGTTTTTGGGGTAATGTTCTTCAAGTTTACAGATCTTGCTAAGATTTGTGCAGGTGTTGTAACATCTGCAGGCAGGTCGATGTTAAGAAAATGAGCTATCATTTGGGAAATGGCATTTAACTTGGAGAATTGTGCAAGTGGACAGATGTGACAAAGCACCATTTCACCTTATTGGGAACAGAACTGAGGCCTATGGTGAAAGAAAATCTTATCTCGGTTCATAAAGCTCCTACAGGCTTAGGAGAAATGTCATGGAGTTACAGCTAAAGCAAATTGGGTTCTGGCTGCATTCACCAGACTATGAATCACAAAATTAAGTGTATTATCTTGTCCTTGATCAAGTTTCATTTTGAATATTGATTCCCATACCAACCCCCCCATAGTGAGGGTCCTCATAGAAACCCTACAGTACAGAAAGAGGCCATTTGGCCCATCGAGTCTGCACCGACCACAATCCCACCCAGGCCCTACCCCCATATCCCTATATATTTTACCCACTAATCCCTCTAAGCTACGCATCTCAGGACACTAAGGGGCAATTTTAGCGTAGCCAATCAACCTAACCCGCACATCTTTGGACTGTGGGAGGAAACCGGAACACCTGGAGGAAACCCACGCAGGCACGAGGAGAATGTGCAAACTCCACACTGACAGTGACCCAAGCCGGGAATCGAACCCAGATCCCTGGAGCTGTGAAGCAGCAGTGCTAACCATTGTGCTATCGTGCCGCCCCCAAAAAAAACCTCAGAGGTTTACAGCATGGAAACAGGCCCTTCAGCCGAACTTGTCCATGCCACTCTTTTTTAACTCCTAAGCTAATCCCAATTGCCCCCATTTGGCCCATATTCCTCTATACCCATCGTACCCATGTAACTATCTCAATGCTTTTTAAATGCCAAAATTGTACCTGCCTCTACTACTACCTCCAGCAGCTTGTTCCAGACACTCACCACACTGGAAATAATTGGCCTTCTGGACACTTCTGTATCTCTCCCCTCTCACCTTAAACCTGTGCCCTCTAGTTTTAAACTCCCCTACCTTTGGGAAAAGATATTGAGTATCTAGCTGATGTGTCCCTCATTATTTTATAGAACTCTATAAGATCATCCCTCTGCCTCCTACGCTCCAGAGAAAAAGTCCCAGTCTATCCAGCCTGTCCTTGTAACTCAAACTATCAAGACCTGGTACCATCCTAGTAAATCTTTTCTGCACTCTTTTTCTAGTTTAATAATATCCTTTCTATAATAGGGTGACCAGAACTGCACACAGTATTCCAAGTGTGGCCTTACCAATGTCTTGTACAACTTCATCAATACGTCCCAACTCCGGTATTCAATGTTCTGACCGATGAAACCAAGCATGCCGAATGCCGCCTTCACCACTCTGTCCACCTGTGACTCCACATTCAAGGAGCTATGAACATGTACCCCTCGATCTCTTTGTTCTGTAACTCTCCCCAACGCCCTACCATTAACTGAGTAAGTCCTGCCATGGTTCAATCTACCAAAATGCATCACCTTGCATTTGTCGAAATTAAACTCCATCTGCCATTCGTCAGCCTACTGGCCCAATTGATCAAGATCCCATTGCAATCGGCGATAACATTCTTCACTGTCCACTACACCACCAACCTTGGTGTCATCTGCAAACTTACTAACCATGCCTCCTATATTCTCATCCAAATCATTAATATAAATGACAAATAACAGTGGACCCAGCACTGATCCCTGAGGCACACTGCTGGTCACAGGCCTCCAGTTTGAAAAACAACCCTCTACAACCACCCTCTGGCTTCTGTCAAGAAGCCAATTTTGTATCCATCTAGGTACCTCACCCTGGATCCTGTGAGATTTAACCTTATGCAACAACCTACCAT
Source organism: Mustelus asterias (assembly GCF_964213995.1). Classification (NCBI taxonomy): domain Eukaryota; kingdom Metazoa; phylum Chordata; class Chondrichthyes; order Carcharhiniformes; family Triakidae; genus Mustelus; species Mustelus asterias. Next base: position 38,875,758 of record NC_135827.1, read on the forward strand.
GCGGTACCTTGTCAAAGGCCTTGCTAAAGTCCATGTAGACAACAACTGCACTGCCCTCATCTACCTTCTTGGTTACCTCTTCACAAAACTCAATCAAATTTGTGAGACATGATTTTCCACACTCAAAGCCATGCTGACTGTCCCTAATCAGTCCTTGCGTCTCTAAATGCCTGTAGATCCTGTCTCTCAAAGTACCTTCCAACAAGTTACCCATCACAGATGTGAAGTTCACTGGCCTGTAGTTCCCAGGCTTTTCCCTGCAGCCCTTTTTAAACAAAGGCATATGCATTTGCCACTCTCCCATCTTCAGGCACCTCACCCATCACTATCGATTCAAATATCTCGGCTAGGGGACCCGCAATTTCCTCCCTAGCCTCCCACAATGTCCTGGGATACACTTCATCAGGTCCCGGGGATTTATCTACCTTGTTGCGCTTTAAGACTTCCAAGACCTCCTTCTCTGTAATATGTACACTCCTCAAGACATCACTATTTATTTCCCCAAGTTCCCTAACATCCAGGCTTTTCTCAACAGTAAATACTGATGAGAAATACTCATTTAGGATATCACCCATCTCTTGTGGATCCGCACATAGATGACCTTGTTGATCCTTAAGAGGCCCTACTCTCTCCCTTGTTACTCTTTTGCCCTTTATGTATTTGTAGAAGCTCTTTGTATTCTCCTTTGTCTTATCTGCCAAAACAATCTCGTGTCCCCTTTTTGCCCTCCTGATTTCTCTCTTAACTCTACTCCTACACCCCCTATACTCTTGAAGGGATTCACTTGATCCCAGCTGCCTAGACATGTCATGTGCCTCTTTCTTCTTCTTGACCAGGGCCTCAATATCCGGAGTCATCCAGGGTTCCCTACGTCTGCCAGCCTTGCCCTTCTCTCTGAGGAATGTGCTTACCCTGAACCCTGGTTAACACACTTTTGAAAGGCTGCCACTTACCAGACGTCCCTTTGCCTTCCCACAGACTCCCCCAATTAACTTTTGAAAGTTCCTGCCTGATGCCATCAAAATTGGCCTTGCCCCAATTTAGAATTTTAACTTTTGGGCCAGACCTATCATTCTCCATAGCTATCTTAAAACTTATAGAATTTGGGGTATTGAGGCTTTAGAGAAGATTCAGAGGATGACTAAATTATCCCAAGTTTAGCTGCTCAGATATACTTGACTATGTCTACCGACTTTAGAGAGTTGGAATGAAAGGGCTAGATTCTGCACATGCTGAAAGTTACTTAAGTTAAGCGGGTCCGAGAGAACCAATTTCAGAGGAGTTATGAGTAGTGATGGTTCACTGTAGAGCTTCCAGGGAGAGTGCTGGCCTGGTTCCTATCTGAAGCAGAGGTCACACCATGGAAGGGTGTAGCTGCCTAATTATTAAAATTAAAAGTGTGAGGTGATTCACTTTGGAAGGAGTAACAGGATTACTGAGTACTGGGCTAATGGTAAGATACTTGGTAGTGTGGATGAACAGAGAGATCTTGGTGTCCATGTGCATAGATCCCTGAAAGTTGGCACCCAGGTTGATAGGGTTGTTAAGAAGGCGTACGGTGTGTTAGCTTTTATTGGTAGAGGGATTGAGTTTCGGAGCCAGGAGGTCATGTTGCAGCTGTACAAAACTCTGGTGTGGCCGCACTTGGAGTATTGTGTACAGTTCTGGTCACCGCATTGTAGGAAGGATGTGGAAGCATTGGAAAGGGTGCAGAGGAGATTTACTAGGATGTTGCCTGGTATGGTGGGAAGGTCTTATGAGGAAAGGCTGAGGGACTTGAGGTTGTTTTCGTTAGAGAGAAGAAGGTTAAGAGGTGACTTAATAGAGGCATACAAGATGATCAGAGGATTAGATAGGGTGGAAAATGAGAGTCTTTTTCCTTGGATGGTGATAGCTAGCACGAGGGGACATAGCTTTAAATTGAGGGGTGATAGATATAGGACAGATGTCAGAGGTAGCTTCTTTACTCGGAGTAGTAAGGGTGTGGAATGCCCTGCCTGCAGCAGTAGTGGACTCGCCAACATTAAGGGCATTTAAATGGTCATTGGATAAACATATGGATCATATTGGAATCGTGTAGGTTAGATGGGCTTTAGATTGGTTTCACTGGTCGGCGCAACATCGAAGGCCGAAGGGCCTGTACTGCGCTGTAATGTTCTATGTTCTATTAACTAAGTCGTCGTTTCTGGAGTAGTTTTGATCATCCAGATGGTTCATGGAGAAATTTTCCAGATGTTTACTTGTACTTGGCACTTTGATCCGGTTTTTCACCTCTCTCAAAAGTCTTCTTAACCAGCTGGTTAAGAAGACTTTTGCTAAGATATGAGGCATTGCAATTGCATGAGCTAAGTTTTTTAAAGTTTATTTATTAGTGTCACAAGTAGCCTTACATTAACACTGCAATGAAGTTACTGTGAAAATCCCCTAGTCGCCACACTCCGGTGCATGTTCGGGACATCTGAGGGAGAATTTAGTATGGCCAATGCATTTAACTAGCACGTCTTTTGACTGTGGGAGGAAACCGGAGCACTCGGGGGAAACCCACGCAGACGCAGGGAGAACGTGCAGACTCTGCAACAGACAGTGACCCAAGCCGGGAACCGAACCCAAGTCCCTGACGCTGTGAGGCAGCAGTGTTCTGTGCCAGACTTGATGAACTAGCTTGTCTTACCTGCCGAACATTTCTTTGTTTGCACCAAATTATAACATAACCGCTGTGTACATCAGGGACCAACATGCATATTTACGCCCTGGAACATGAGCTTGCCTCTGTGGAGGGAGGGCATTGCCCCAGTCTTGGTTTTGCTGAAACTTGTGTTTTGAGTGAAAAGGCTGAACTTGATATTTCCTGGAATTAACTGCTCAGATCTTGCTGTTCAGTCAGATTCCGTAAACTTTATGCCCAGATTTTAAATGACCAGAAACTATTGAAATTCAAAAGAATATTTTTTTAATGAAGTGCCAAAAAGCATTCTTTAATTTGTTGAAACACGTCTCCACCTCCAGTATTGGCTTCTGGCCACAATGGGCACTTGATGCCGATTCATTGTTTCATGAACTTTGGTCTGTAAGTGCTTTGCGATGTATCTGGAGGTAGTGCAAACGAGCACAAGATCCATCTGAGCTTTACACCAGGAGCATCTGTATTGCATTTTCGATTTCTTGTTTAACTCTCCCTGCCAGATCATTTGTGCTTTTCCCAACAGCTGCTAATCAATTCAAGGAAAAGGGATGTTTTAGATTTTGGTTTAAGCTGGTTGTTTTCTCCATGCATAAAGTTGGTTAACTACCAGTGCAGTGCCATATATATATATATATATATATACACGCACTCATTTATGAACAACTCACACTTGTAATAATTTAACATAGTTAAACGTCCAAGGTACTTCCTGGGGGAGCACGACAGTACAATGGTAATGAACTTGGAAAAGAGTTGGGGAAGATGATAAAATGTAGGTGGAGGAGAAGTTGTCAAGAATTTTTGATGGTTGTAAAAGATGTAGCAAATTTTAAAACATTTTTAGGTAGAGAAATCCATAGGGCGATGGCTAAAGACTTGGTTACTGAGTGGAGAGATGGTTGTGGGGAGGGAGGGCGGAACACTCTGAAGGAATGAAGGGTGTGAGTTGGATCATAGCACTCAGTGGAGTTTGCAGAGAGGGATGTACAAATTTGTGAAAATGTCTGTGTTGGGGCACTTGGCAAATACGGGCATGATTTTGGTCATCGTGAAAAAAGACCAGGTGGTTAAGAACTATGGGCGGGATTTTCCAGCCATGCTTGTCCCAAGGCTGGAAAATCCTGTACAACGTCAACGGACCTTTTCATGGTTTGTGTCCCGCCCGCTACGATTCCTGTGGTGGGTGGGACGGGAAAAATCCGCCCTGTGTGTTTCAGCTATTCTGAAGCTTTTGGGTTTTGCAAAGAGATCCTTTGCCTTTTTTGATTGTTGAAGTGTTTCTTTAATATACACAAACTGCGCCCTTACTAGAGGGTGTTTGATTTGATTTATTATTGTCACGTACTGGTTTACAGTGAAAAGTATTGTTTCTTGCGCGCTATACAGACAAAGCTTACCGTTCATAGGGAAGGAAAGGAGAGAGTGCAGAATGTATTGTTACAGTTATAGCTAGGGTGTCGAGAAAGATCAACTTAGTGTGAGGTAGGTCCATTCCAAAGTCTGACGGCAGCAGGGAAGAAGCTGTTCTGGAGTTGGTTGGTACGTGACCTCAGACTTTTGTATCTTTTCCCGATGCAAGAAGGTGGAAGAGAGAATGTCCAAGGTGTGTGGTGTATCCTTGATTGTGCTGGCTGCTTTGCCGAGGCAGTGGGAAGTGTAGACAGTGTCAATGGATGGGAGGTTTGAGTGATGGACTGGGCTTCGTTCACAACCCTTTGTAGTTTCTTGCAGTCTTGGGCAGAGCAGGAGCCATACCAAGCTGTGATACAACCAGAATGTTTTCTGTTCTGTTCTGGTGTGTTCTGAAATTGGTGAAATTTTAGTTATTTATTATTGAGGGATTTTCCTTAAATAAATTGCTAGAATCCTGAGGAATTATTTTCTTTTTCATCTAAACACAGATGCTCAATCTTAAGAACTTAAGTATGAAAAGAGAACTAAGAAGTGTTGAGATTTGGTACTTTTTTGCCAAAAATAAAAGTACTCATATAAAATTGTCTGGGGCAGTTTTGTGCACACACTTCAGAAGTAAATATTCCTGGATGGAGGAGAAGATTGGGGAGATTCCTTCAAGCAAAGAGATACTCAAATATGAATTCCAGTGTAGTGAGTGACTAATTTGTCTTCAAAAGTCATGGTAGTTGAGAGTTAAGATGAAGAAAAGTATTAAAGAGTACATGAGTAAGGTTCAAAGAAATGGAAATGGTTGGGTCCAATGTTCAACAAGCACACTTTGATTTGATTTGATTTATTATTGTCACTTGTATTAGTATACAGTGAAAAGTATTGTTTCTTGTGCGCTATACAGACAAAGCATACCCTTCATAGCGAAGGAAACGAGAGAGTGCAGAATGTAGTGTTACAGTCACAGCTAGGGTGTAGAGAAAGATCAACTTAATGCAAGGTAGGTCCATTCAAAAGTCTGATGGCAGCAGGGAAGAAGCCGTTCTTGAGTCGGTTGGTACGTGACCTCAGACTTTTGTATCTTTTTCCCGACGGAAGAAGGTGGAAGAGAGAATATCCGGGGTGCGTGGGGTCCTTAATTATGCTGGCTGCTTTGCCGAGGCAGTGGGAAGTGTAGACAGAGTCATTGGATGGGAAGCTGGTTTGCCTGATGGATTGGGTACATTCACAACCTTTTGTAGTTCCTTGCGGTCTTGGGCAGAGCAGGAGCCCCATACCAAGCTGTGATACAACCAGAAAGAATGCTTTCTATGGTGCATCTGTAAGGTAAGTGTCGTAGCTGACACGCCAAATTTCCTTAGCCTCCTGAGAAAGTAGAGGGATTGGTGCGCTTTCTTAACTATAGCGTCGGCATGGGGGGACCAGGACAGGTTGTTAGTGATCTGGACACCTAAAAACTTGAAGCTCTCAACCCTTTCTACTTCATCCCCGTTGATGTAGACAGGGACACGTTCTTTTCTATGCTCCCTGAAGTCGATGACAATCTCCTTCATACCTGGACTGAGTGATGAGTTCTTGCTGAAATTTCAATGACTTTAGTTTTAGATGGAAGATGTGCAGTCAGCAAGTCCTCAGGAAGATGAAAGGCTGGATAGAGCACAAGGCAATAGCAGAGAGGCAGCTGCCTGACTTCTTGATACAAGATTGGACGGGAAAAAAATGATCTGTATTTGTGGAAAGAGCCAAGACTGACTAATGAACATTGTTTCTTATTATACAAGGTACACACTGTCTGTGTGACATTCCTCTCTCCTCTTCAGAGTTTCTTCACTTCGGAATATAAACACCCCTTTGTTACAAAAATAATTTTGAGATTTTCTCCAGTAGGTTTTGTTGTAAACATTTGAATGTGGTTTGCTGGGAGCTTCAGAGGTCACTGAAGTGAGTCCGAACTCTGACTGCCCAGTTGCTTCACACAATCTACTAATTCACCCTCAACTGGTGTATCTGCCAATTAAACCCACATCGTTGGAAACATTTTTTTTTCCTATTTACTTGCAACTTTTGTTGAGACATTGTTTTCCCTCTTTCCCAGCTCCCTTTAGCAATTTCAAAGGTCCAGAAAAAATCTGTTTACGTTTCAACAGCATTTCGTTGGGGAATTATGGCTGTTACTGTGATGTTTGGCTAATTGTACAGTTGCAACAACATTCGAGAAGCACAATTGTCATTCAGGACAAAGGAATTCAGTTGATTGGGCTCGATTCACCCTCTCCAGCTTGGTGCACTGTGCCTGCTGTGTACAGGATGCAGTGTAGCAACTCACCAATGTTTTTTGAGAAGGGAGTATAAAGATGGGCTGAATGGTCCCCTTTATGAACTATATCATGCTCAGACACCCAGGGTGGACGCACTCTCTATAGTGGCCTTACTTAAATACATTATCACACTAGAACCAGTTCAGAGGAAGTTCACTTGACTGTTTCCTGGGATGGAGGAGTTATCTTACGAGGACAGGTCGAGGAAATTGAGGACCGCGACCCATTGGAATTTAGAAGAACGAGAGGCGATCTTATCAAACCACGTAAGATCCCGAGGGCAGTTGACAGAGTGGATGCAGAGAGAATGTTTCTCCTTGTGGGGGAGTTAGAATTCCGGGACACCGTAGAAAAATGAGAGGTCTCCAATTTATGACTGAGATGGATGGTTAGTCTGTGGAATTTTCTTCCCCAGAGAGCAGTAGAGGCTGGGTCATCAAGGCTGAGTTAGACGGAACTATTTTATCAACAAGGGAGTCGTGAGTTGTGGTGGGAGGCGGGGGGATAGGACCATGGGGTTGAGGCCACAATCAGATCAGCTTTGATCTTGTTGAATGGCGGAACAGGTCCAAGGGGCAGAATGACCTACTCCTAATTTCTGTGTCAGGTTCTCCTGCGCTGATTCGTGATTCCAAATAAACCTGTTGGACCTTAACCTGGTGTTGTGAGACTTCTCACATTTGTAGCCAGGTAGCCTTTATCATTCTACATAATTAGTTTACAGATATCCAAAATGGAATGTGACCGTTATGAGGTTATCCGTTTTAGAGAATACCGATGTATTGTGAGATTTTTATTATTGTCACAAGTAGGCTTACATTAACACTGCAATGAAGTTACTGTGAAAGTTCCCCAGTTGCCACACTCTGGCGCCTGTTCGGGTACACTGAGGGAGAATTCAGCATGGACAATGCACCCTAACCAGCACGACTTTTGAACTGTGGGAGGAAACCGGAGCACCCGGAGGAAACCCACGCAGACACGGGGAGAACGTGCAGACGCCGCCCAGATATACAGCTTACTCATTTTTAAAGTGATTTCAAAACACACTCTAAAGTCTCAGATATTTGATTTTCATTTTGCAGAAATAAGCAAACTTTTAAAAATTGAAAAGTCGAAACTTGAAGTGGATTTGGCAGCATCGTCAGCACATTGGTGCAACACTGCAGCTTTTCACACAGAGAGAAGCAACTTCAAACTATTCGACCCTGGACAGGAGGTGAGGAAACCACAATCCCAAATATTCTTTGCTTGGAATCCATGTCTTATCTTACTCTTCAAAATCTCGCGAGTGCAGGCAACCAAACCCTGACTAGGATTTTATCAGTGACTTAAGAGGAGGGGTGGAGAAGGAAAGAGTGGGGGGGAGAATGGGAGGCAGGGGTGGAGGGTGGCGGAAGAGTGGGGTGGGGGGTGTGGGAGGGGGTGCAGTTAGGAATTCCTCCATGTTCAACTCTATTTAAATTTTAAAAGGTTTCTTCCTCCCTTCTTGTCACCAAACCTCCTCCTGCAACCTCGGTCTTCACTCCTCGCATCAGACTTCACTCCTCTCCCCCGATTACACAAGGAAAGGATTACTCTTCACTGTCTATTACTGAGACGGCATGTCCAAACTTGGGAATGCCTTTTTAAAACGTTACCCATAAGGCTGACACTGGGAAGTTTCCATGCCTTGTCTGTGTTTGCATGTCCCTGTCTATTCTTCCCGCTGCTACTTTCAGAGGGATGTAATTAATAAAGGAATTCGTTCATTCAAAATACTTCAGCAGAAAAAAGGAATGGCTTCAAACGAGTCACAGTTCCAGCCCCCACCACTTTGCATATCTGCACTTGCCCCAGTTAGCCACCATTCTCAGGCAAATGGTGTTCTTGACTCACCATAGGCACGAAGGCAGCACGTTAAACATTCCTTTGGGCAGTTTCAAATAATTTCTTTCCTCAACTGTTGGGACCTTATCAAAGGTACCATTTTTATAAAGTTCTTATATGATTCACCATTTCACTGTGACGTAAGCAAAATACATTTTTAATTCATTTTACAGGATGTGGGCATCACTGGCTGGGCCAGCATGTGTTGCCCCATCCCTAACTGCCCTCCATTTCAGAAGGCATTTGAGAATCAACCACAATGCCGTGAGTCTGGAGTCACATGTAGGCCAGACCAGGTAAGGACGGCAGATTTCCTTCCCTGAAGGGCATTAGTGAACCAGATGGGTTTTTACAACAATCGATGATTGTTTCATGGTCCAGTAAGAAGCCTCACAACACCAGGTTAAAGTCCAACAGGTTTATTTGGTAGCACGAGCTTTCGGAACGTTGCCCCTTTATCAGGTGAGTCACTGGTGTTGTGAGACTACTTACTGTGCCTACCCCGGTCCAATGCCAGCAACTCCACATCATGTTTCACGGTCATCATTAGACTTTTAATTCCAGATTTTTATTGAATTCAGATTTCACCATCCGCCTTTGGCGGGAATCGAACCCAGGTCTACAGATCTTGCTCTGGGTTTGGATAACTAGTCCAGCAATAATACCATCACGCCACTGCCTCTCCTGTTCGGAATGTCATCGGGACAAAAAAAGTTATGTTGTGTGGGTGAATTGCATGGATAGAGCTTGTATTCCTAATTTAGGAGCTTGAGATGCCAGAGAAACGATTTCACCTGTCGCAGGGAAAAGGGGGAGTCCAAAATAACACCCCTGAATGAACCTACCCTCTAATTTTTTTTAATATAGCGTGTGTGAGCTATTCAAGTTCATGGACCCAATAAATGTTATGTGCAGCAACTTAAAGGGACTGGTTTGAGCACAGCCGACACCCGAGCTTTCAGGTTGCACATCCTTGTGGGAACATTGCAAATGACCTTAAAATTAGAGGCAGACAAATCCGGACTGATGTCAGAAAACACGTCTTCACACAAAGGAGAGTGGAAATCCAAACTCCTGCCAAAACCGGTTGAGGTTGAGGGTTCAACTGGAAATTCCATGTCTGCTAGATCTTGGTTAAACACAGTAAGGAGTCTAACAACACCAGGTTAAAGTCCAACAGGTTTATTTGGTAGCAAACGCCGGCATTTCCACATCAGATCTTGGCTAGGCAGAGGTATTAAGTGTTTCGGAACCCAGACTGGTAGATGGCGTTAACATGTGGATCAGCCATGATCGAACTGAATGGCAGAACAGACTCAAGGGGCTGACTGGCCATCGTGTGTTCCGGTGTTCCGAGATGTAAATGACTAATTGGACAAAAGGGAAATGCTGCGGGTGCCGGCACTCTGAAACACAAACCAATGAAAACGCTGAAAATACTCAGCAGTTAATGTTTCACTCAATAACTTTTCATCAACCTGAAAGATTAACTCTCTCTCTCTCTCTCTCTGTCTGACCACCTGAATATCGTAAGAAGTTTAACAACACCAGGTTAAAGTCCAACCTGGTGTTGTTAAACTTCTTACTGTGTTTACCCCAGTCCAACGCCGGCATCTCCACACCTGAATATCTCCAGCATTTACTGCAGAGGCCTTGAGAAGGCTGGGTCGTTAAGTATGTTCAAGGCTGAGATAGATTTTTAATCAGTGAGGGAATCGAGGATTATGGTGATAAAGCGGAGTTGAGGATTATCACATCAGATCAGTCATGATCTCATTGAATGGTGGAGCAGACTCAATGGGCCGAATGGCCAACTTCTGCTCCTACATCTTCTGGTCTTATTAACTATTATTGAATCATAGAATAATCATAGAAACCCTACAGTGCAGAAGGAGGCCATTCGGCCCATCGAGCCTGCACCGACCACAATCCCCACCCAGTCCCTATCCCCATAATCTCACATATTTACCCTGTTAATCACCCCTGACACTAAGGGGCAATTTCGCATGGCCAATCAACCTAACCCGCACATCTTTGGACTGTGGGAGAAAACTGGAGCACCCGGAGGAAACCCACGCAGACACGGGGAGAATGTGCAAACTCCACACAGACAGTGACCCGAGGCTGGAATTGAACCGGGTCTCTGGCGTTGTGAGGCAGCTGTGCTAACCGTTGTGCCACCGTGCCGCCCCAGAGCTGCTGAAGCTGCTGCTTGTTCATTCAGATATGCAACAGCATCCTTGATGCCTCCAGTTCCACCTCTTCCCCATCCTTTCCCCCAACCCGTACCATCACAACCTCTAACGCTTCTTGTCAGGAACTCTTTGTCCAGGGTACGCTGTGTTACAGCTTCTTTCCTTCCTCAGCCTACCTTACCCACCAGCTGCAGGATCCTCACCGTCAGATACCCAGCCCCAGTGCTTTCCACGTGAGCTGTGGAAGTTCTCTTTTGCACCAAAGTTCTGCAGATACTCTGCAAATTCCACCAACACCAACTCACCTGATCTAAGTCGTGGGGACTGTATTATTGTTGGTGAATCTATTCCAGGCAGTATTCCCACCATGCTGCTGCCTTAGGATCTCCATGACCTGGACAAGATGCTGAATAAAAACAGACAGATGCCCACCACAAAGTGTCTCTGACTGAGACCTGACGCAGGCCAGGCTGAGGAGCAGGTGCCCAAGAAGTTCCTGCGACTCGCCGCACCCACTCCACACTGGAGAATTAAAGATCAGGGGAATGGTGGGGCAAAGTGAAGGCCAATGGGGGCTGAAAGCTCTCACTGACTCACCCAGGCCCAGAATGAGGAGTGTGACATGGTGAAGCCATAGGAAGCACATGTTCTGCCACTGCAACGTGCAATGCGCTGCCTCACCATCAGGTGGTGATATTGTGTCACTCCAAACTGCATCTGGTGAGCTGAACGTAACGAAAATACCTTAAAATTAAAAATAAAACTGGCACAGTATCAGCATTGAGGAATGCACCACATTTCTCAGATACTTGTACATCAGTAATTGCCATAACTGTTAGTTTTGTTGTTGCACTTTTTGTTTATTTGTTCATGACAAGTGGATTTTACTGCAAGGCCAGTGTTTATTGTCAGTCCCTAATTACCCTTGAGAAGGTGATGGTGAACTGCCTTCATGAACCACTGCAGTCCATTTGGTGCTGTGCCCATGTAAGAACATAAGAAATAGGAGCAGGAGTAGACCATCTAGCCCCTCGAGCCTGCCCCGCCATTCAATAAGATCATGGCTGATCTGAAGTGGATCAGTTCCACTTACCCGCCTGATCCCTATAAGCCCTAATTCCCTTACCGATCAGGAATCCATCTATCCGCGATTTAAACATATTCAACGAAGTAGCCTCCACCACTTCAGTGGGCAGAGAATTCCAGAGATTCACCACCCTCTGGGAGAAGAAGTTCCTCCTCAACTCTGTCCTAAACTGACCCCCCTCTATTTTGAGGCTGCCTTTGTCCTTCTAGGTGGTAGTGGTCACAGACCTGGAAAGTGCTGTTGAAAGACACTTGGTGAGTTGCTGCGGTGCATCTTGTATGGTGTCGGTGGTGGAGGTAGTGAATGTTTAAGGTGGGGTGCCATTCAAGGTGGGGTTGCTTTGTCCTGGATGGTGTCGAGCTTCTTGAGTGTTTTGGAGCTGCACCCATCCAGGCAAGTGGGGAGTATTCCATCACACTCCCGACTTGTGACTTGCAGATGGTGGACAGGCTTTGGGGAGTCAGGAGGTGAGTTATTCTCTGTAGAATTGCAACCTCTGACCTGCTCTTGTAGTCACAATATTTACATGGCTGCACCAGTATCTGCTCGATGGGGAGGCGATGGCCTAGTGGTATTATTGCTAGACTATTAACCCAGAAACTCAGCTAATGTTCTGGGGACCCGGGTTTGAGTCCCGCAGATGGTGGAATTTGAATTCAATAAAAAATATCTGGAATTAAGAATCAACTGATGACCATGAAACATTGCCAATTGTCGGAAAAACCCATCTGGTTCATTAATGTCCTTTAAGGAAGGAAATCTGCCGTCCTCACCCGGTCTGGCCTACATGTGACTCCAGAGCCACAGCAATGTGGTTGACTCTCAACTGCCCTTGGGCAACTAGGAATGGGCAATAAATGCTGGCCAGCCAGCGACACCCATGTCCCACAAATAAATTTTTAAAAATGGTAATCCCCTAGGATGTTAATGATGTGGTATTTAGTGATGATAAGGCCATTTAATATGGAATCATAGAATCCTACAATGCAAAAGGAGGCTATTCGGCCCATCGAGTCTGTACCGACCACAATCCTACCCAGGATCACCGTAACCCCATGCATTTACCCTAACTAGTCCCCCTGACATTAAGGGGCAATTTAGCATAGCCAATCCACCTAACCCGCACATCTTTGGGCTGTGGGAGGAAACCGGAGCACCCGGAGGAAACCCACGCAGGGAGAATGTGCAAACTCCACACAGACAATATCAAGGGGAGATAATTATACTCTTTCTTTGGAGAAGGTGATTGCCCGGCACTTGTGTGGATTGAATGTTATTTGCCGCTTATCTGTCTAAGTCTGAATAATATCTAGGTTTTGCTGCATTTGGACACAGACTGTTTCAGTTTCTGAGGAGTTGTGAATGGTGCTGAACATTGTGCAATCATCGGCGAACATCCCCACTTCTGACCTGAAGGCGAGGTGACTGGTGAAGCAGTTAGTTGCGAATACGGTTGTAATTTGGAAATAAATAAACTCTTCCTCCATTCTCTTGCCACTTCCCCTCAGTTTGCGTGTGTTGCTGCACATTGTAAACAATTCACTGCCCTAAACTATATTGATTTGATTTATTATTGTCCCATGTATTAGTAACAGTGAAAAGTATTGTTTCTTGTGCGCTACACAGACAAAGCATACCGTTCATAGAGAAGGAAACGAGAGAGTGCAGAATGTAGTGTTACAGTCATAGCTGGAGTGTAGAGAAAGATCAACTTAATGCGAGGTAGGTCCATTCAAAAGTCTGACAGCAGCAGGGAAGAAGCTGTTCTTGGGTGGGTTGGTACGTGACCTCAGACTTTGATATCTTTTTCTCGACGGAAGAAGGTGGAAGAGAGAATGTCCGGGGTGCGTGGGGTCCTTAATTATGCTGGCTGCTTTGCCGAGGCAGCGGGAAGAGTAGACAGAGTCAGTGGATGGGAGGCTGGTTTGCTTGATGGACTGGGCTACATTCACGTCCCTTTGTAGTTTCTAGCGGTCTTGGGCAGAGCAGGAGCCATACCAAGCTGTGACACGACCAGAAAGAATGCTTTCTGTGGTGCATCTGTAAAAGTTGGTGAGAGTCGCAGCTGACATGCCAAACTTCCTTAAGTCTTCTGAGAAAGTAGAAACTAGTGTCTCGCATTTGGAATTCCAAATGTTAACCAGGTGTACAAAACGCATGAAACTCTCTGCAGCAAGAGCGGGGTACAGGACCAAATGCAATGCCCCCAATACCAACTCTGAGGCCACGGGGCCCTCCAGCGAAGGGTTGAAAGGGCGAAGGTCAGATTAATTATTTAAGGGTCGTTCATTAGAAATCCTGCAGGTGGCAGTATCTGCTCTGTTTCTCCAGGACTAAGCTGCAAAGTCGATGCTGCCTTAATTCAAATGTATCATTTCAATCCAACCTGACACCTTAAATAAAGACAGCAGTGGGAATGTAAAATTAATTTTTAGTGGGGGCCCTCTGATGTTGCTGTTGCATTGAGAATACATCTCCAATCACAATCTCTCCTCTCTTTCCCCATTCCCCAATTTCTTGTGCGATACGTTTTGAAGTGGATTTTGTTTTTTTTAAAAAAAATGTTTCCTTATTATTCCCACCTGGAAATAGCTACAATCCCTTCCCCCGCCCCGTCTCCGTCCTTCGAAAACGCAGTGAGCTAAAATAAGAACGGGCTGTGGTTTTTTTTTTGATGTGTTAGAATTCCTCCAGAGCACCAAGTTAGGAAGGGACGGGGTGTCAAGCAAAATGAGAAAGTATGATTTTTTTTGTCTCCAAGCACCTACTTTGACATCGTCCCGAAAGCAGAACAAAGAACCCATGTGGCGGTAGATATAATTGTGAAGATAATGACCGCCCATTAGGCTTACAACACCAAGTTTTCTGGGGAGAACTGAAACACACGCTATTGTCTGAGAACCATTTTGATTTTATTCGCCTAGATCTGTTCTTCCCTCCGATAGAACAAACACTCTTTTCAAATTTATCCTGCCGATCTTTGTGCGCCAGTCTGTGGGACAGCATTTAAAGGTCGGCTGAGTGTTTTTTTAAAAACATATCCAATAAGAGTATTGTAATGTTGCAGCGATGAACTTCCCTTTGTTGAGAAGGTGAGTTCATTCACTCGAGTCGTGAAGGGGGAACCTATCCGATACTCCTGCAAATTCCTGCACTGCTTCAGCACACTCGATTCCCGTACCCTCCTCCAGCCCCACATTCTGGTGCTCCGTCTCCCCACTCGGGTTTAGCTGCCCCACGTTTTATTCACCAAGCCCTCTCCATTGTTTAAAAAGCAGCAACAACAACTTGCATTTATGAAGTGCCTTTCAATGTCGGAAGAAAAAGTTCCCTGGGGCCTCACAGGAGCAGTGTAGGGCAGACAGTGACGCTGAACCAAAGCAGGAAGCCGCGGAACAGGTGACCGCAATCTAGAGTCACCAGGTTAAGTTGAAGGAGGACGGGAGGGCGGCACGGTGGCACTGTGGTTAGCACTGCTGGCTCACAGCACCAAGGACCCGGGTTTGTTTCCCGGCTTGGGTCACTGTCTGTGCAGAGTCTGCACGTTCTCCCCATGTCTACGTGGGTTTCCTCCGGGTGCCCCGGTTTCCTCCCACAGTCCGAAAGACATATTGGTTAGGGTGCATTGGCCATGTTAAATTCTCCCTCAGTGTACCCGAATAGGCGCCGGAGTGTGGCGACTAGGGGATTTTCGCAGTCACTTCATTGCACTGTTAATGTAAGCCTACTTGTGACACTAATAAATAAAATTAGAGAGGTTACGTCAAGGAATTCTGGAGCTTAGAGCATAAGCGGCTGAAGATATGGCTTCCTGTGGTGAGGCGGGAGAGAGTGAAATGGCCAAGTGTTGGGGGAACGCAGAGCTGCTGGAGGGTTAGGATGTTTCTTCAGAAGGAACTCTTCAAATGCAGCTAATAAAAATAAAACAAAACTTACTCCAACTTATAAATCAAAGAAAGGGTTGAATAAAGAAACTTCATTGCTCCAAACTTGGGGCCTCGCCCTGGGCCACTCCAAGCTCCCCACAATTCCCAACAGGTTCTTATTTATAGTGAGTCAGCTGACTATTACATCACTCTGTAATTGGTTCCATGGTTTACTGGGTCAGCTGACCCTTACAGCTTGTTACCATTGGTTACATTACATCCAATACAAAGTTGTCACTGGTTACATTCTAACATAGGACTGGACAATGATACGGAGATGATCACAGAGCTTTTATCCACAAGTCCATACTTTGGAACTATCTTTGTAAACCATCCTCTTGTCTGGTTAAGCAGTTGCGGTCAATAAAGTTCAGAGGTGATGTCAAACTAAAATTAGAGGTTTATGCAGATACAATGAAAAGTGGCAATCTTGCAGACTGGCAACACGATTAAAAACAAGGAATCAATGAGGTGCCAAATGGGAATATAAAATAACCTGTAAGACAGCAATTATCTATAAATAGAAAGAATGGCAAAGGAATGTGGGCCCATTGAAGATAGAAGCAGGCAAGAAAATAATCATAGAATCCTTACAGTGAAGAAGGAGGCCATTCAACCCATTGAGTGAGCACCAATCTTTGACAGAGCATCTTACCCAGGCCCTCTCCTTGTATTATAGAATCATAGAATCCCTACAGTGCACAAGGAGACCATTCGGCCCATTGAGTCTGCACTGACCACAATCCCACCCAGGCCCTATCCGCATTCCCCCGTAACCCCATGCATTTACCCTAGCTAGTCCCCCTGACATTGAGAGGCAATTTAGCATGGCCAATCCACCTGACCCACACATCTCTGTACTGTGGGAGGAAACCGGAGCACCCAGAGGAAACACACACAGACATGGGGTGAAATCCACACAGACAGTCACCCGAGGCTGGAATTGAACCCAGGTCCCCGGCGCTGTGGGGCAGCAGTGCTAACCACCGTGCCATAATGGAAAATAAGGAGGTGATAGACTTATTAAATGAACACTCTTTGTCCATTCTTTACAATTCTCTACTCCAGAAGCTTTGGATACTCAGTCCTCGAGTACAATCAAGACCAAACATGATCATTTTTGGACACTAAAGAAATCAAGGGATATGGGGATAGAACCCCAATGTGGAGATGAGATAAATGAGCAGTCACGTTCTTATCCGATAGCAAAGAAGGCTCAATGGGCCAAATGGCCTACTCCTCCTATTTATTATGTACTATAAAAGAGGGGAAAGTGCCAGCAGTTAAAAGAACCAAGTGGAAGAGCTTAGTGGATTTAATAAAAGTTTTTTTTAATGATAATGAAGAAAATAATGAAAATTAAAAGAGATAGCCCTTTGGTAGTAAAGAACTTGAGTATTGCTGAAGAAAGAGACATGCTGTCAAATCTTGGTGTCTTGCACTCATCAGGACTGGTGGAAGAATACCAAATCACACGAAGAATAACAATTTATACTGTACGAGAAAAGAGTGCTTGTTGGTTGGCAAGTGGACACTGGTAGAGGTCTTGCCTTGGAGAATGTACCAGGGACCAGTTAACCCAAAATGTTTAGTTTAAATTCAAACTGGCCAAGTTGACTCTAGTGGAGGTGTTGCCATGGGGAATGTGCCGGTGAACACTTGTCCCCGAGGCTGTTGTTCAGTTGAAAAGGGCACGATGTCTGGACACATTCTTTCTGAATGCTAAGATTCTGGTGAGTACAAGACAAAAAGCTTCACGAGCACATCTCTTTTTTCAGAATGAAGAGAGATGCATCTCCAGGACCTGCGGATATTAAAAGAGGCAGGAAGGGAAATGCACTAATTATAATCTTAGCCTTCTGGAATTGTAAATGTCACTCTTTATATTTAAAAGTGAGGGAGAAACCGGGTAACTAAAGATCTCACAGTTTAACATCAATTGTTGGACAGTTAATGAAGTCCATCTTCAGGGACAGGATGACGGGTATTTAGTTTTCTTATTAGTGTCACAGATAGGCTTACATTAACACTGCAATGAAGTTAATGTGAAAATCCCCCAGTCGCCACACTCCGGCACCTGTTCGGGTACACTGAGGGAGAATTTAGCACGGCCAATGCACGTAGCCAGCACACCTTTTGGACTGTGGGAGGAAACCGGAGCACCTGGAGGAAACCCACGCAGACACAGGAAGAACGTGCAGACTCCGCACAGACAGTGACCCAAACCAGAATTGAACCGGGTCCCTGGCGCTGTGAGGCAGCTGTGCTAACCACTGTGCCACCGTGCCAGCCTGATTAGCTGATCAAAGAGGGTGAGCAAGGATTTGTGATGAGTAAGTGATGTCTAACTTCTCTAGTTTAATATTTTTGAGGTCACTGGTGCGACGGATCAAGGGTGTCGATGGATGTCGACCAGAAGGCTTTTGAGAAGCTTCTGCATGAGAGATGAAGATGGGATGTGTGATACGGTCTGATAATGATAATTGGTTGGGAGCCAGGAGACAGAATGTAGGGATATGGAATGTGTTCTCTGAATGGCGGCATGTGATAAATAATGTTATCTAGCCCTTTGGCTTTTCCCTACATAAATTAATAACCCGGATGAAAGAAAAGAGAATCGTATATTTATGTTTGCAGATGTTAGGAAGAGCAGACTAAAGGAATAAGTTGCAAAGGGGCAGAGTGTGATATTTTCCTGCCTCGTTCACCCCAAAACCAGAAAATCCCGCTCGAGGTCAACAGCATGGTGTCCAACAGCAACCCCCCCTCCCCCGCAACCCCCCCCACCCCCCCCCCCCCCACCCCCACCCCCACCCACACCGTCCAATCCTGTGGCGAGTGGGATGGCAAAATTCCGGTCATAGACGGACTAACTGAGTGGACAAATCTACATCTGTATCCAGGAAAGACAAATCAGAAGATTTCCTTAACCGTGAGGGATGAGAGGCTGCGGAGTGGTGCAGGGATTTAGATGGCAATTGCTAACAGCTGGTACAAAATGTGGTCAAGAAGGTTGACAGGATGTTGACCTTTATCTCAAGGGGTTAGATTAGGAAGCAGGCAAATAATGCTTCGGCCAGATGTAGCCATTGTCGGAGCCGACCTGAATTAATGCCTTCAGATTTGGCACCAAACTCCAGCAACAATCTACTGGCCTTGGAAGGAGAATCGCACAAATTCACTAGGATTACACTAGGGCTTAAAGGATTAGGTTAACAGGATGGGTTGTATGCATTTGGCTTGCATTTCCTTGAATTTAAAGGTTGGGGGGGATGATTGAATTGCAGTATCGAAAATAATTAAGATATTTGATAGCATGGATACAAGAGAAACTATTTCCCCTAGTGGGGAAATCTAGAGCAAGAGGTTCAGTCAAATCTTAAAATTAGAACTAGGCTATTTAAGAATGAAATCACAAAGCACTTTTCCTTATAGTGGATGGTGAGAATCACACACTTCACCCTCTGAAGCTAATGGATTCCGGATCATTTGAAATTTTTAAGACTGGAATCTATCGATTGTTTTTGGGCAAATGTACCAAACAGATCTGCTCTGATATAACAGAATGGCGAGCAACTAAAATAATTAGTGTTTATGTAGTGCCTTTAATATGGTAAAACATCGCAAGGTGTTTCACAGGAGAATTTTTAGACAGGATCTGATGCACAGGCACATAAGGAGATATTGGGACAGATGACTTGGACAAAGAGGCCAGTTTCAAGGAAAATCTTAAAGGAGGTGAAAGGGTTGGAGACACAGAGAGACTTAGGGAGGGAATGCCAGAACCTGAGGATCTTGGCAGCTGAAGGCACAACCACCAATGGTGGAATGATTAAAGTATGGTAAGAAGTCTCACAACACTAGGTTAAAGTCCAACAGGTTTATTTGGTAGCAAATACCATAAGCTTTCGGAGCACTGCTCCTTCGTCAGATGGAGTGGAAATGTGCTCTCAAACAGTGCAAACAGACAACATCACCACGGAATCTCCACGGAATGATTAAACTCAGGGATGGTCAAGAGGCCAAAGTTAGAGAAGTGCAGAGATCTTGGGAGTGTGGCAAGGCTGGAGGAGGTAGATCTGGCTGTTATCAGCATACATGTAGAATCTGTTGAGGTTTCAGATGATGCTGGGGGTGAGAGGCGGCGGGGGTGGGGGGGGGGGCGGGGAGGGGGGGGGCGGGTAGCTTGTGGATAAGGAAAAGCAGAGAGCCAACAATAGGCCACTGGTCAAATTTGAGGAGTTGAATGGCCTATTCTTATTCTTAAATAGCTCTATCCCAACCTTCAGAAACTTCTTCAACCACACCACCAATTTTCTCCTCTAATACTTTTCCTCATTCCTTAGTATCCTCAACACACTTGTGAAGTTTTGGTGCATTGTTCAGTGAAAGATGCTATATGATTCCAGGTTGCTGAAGATTGTACCTGTCACTTAAACATTAGCCTTGATCACCTATTGATACCATGCTATGTTTTATGGTTTTGAAATTCTTGTCCTAGGTTCCTGGGGATTAATATTCTGTGCGGAACCCTCATCGCTGTGGTGGATTTGGTGAAGGGATAGTGTTTTTGGAGGGATGAACATTGTCCAGGTTTCTGAGAGAACTCCACGAACCTCCTCTTTCTTTGTTGGGTCCACGTAAATTTCATCATTTAATTACTTTGTTGAGGACCTGAACCGTATAAGAAGAATTGAGCTACGTTGTCCTGAATCTTACCAGGTTGAATTTTACTCCAAATTCTGAGTTTTTTTGATTGCTCTGGCCATGGTGATGGTAACCAGTTCTGTAACCGGGTAATTTGCAGATGGGATTTTCCAAACTTTGTATAATTATTAGCTCTGGTTAATCGAGTTTCAAGCTTTGTCACATGGAAGGTATTGTTCTGTGACTGAAGGTCTAAAATTGAGCAATTTTCAAGTTTTTCTACCTGGAAAACCTAAAGTGTGGACAATTGAGAAAAATCATACAGTTTACCTTGAATTAATATTGGACGGGTTGCAAAATGAACTGTTAAATTGCTCTCACCCCTTTTGCAGTGTTGCCTAAGTCAGATTTACACTCGAGCTTGTTATGTTAAAGACAGCCGACTTTGCTGATCTCGTCCACAGATGGGATTCTCCTGTCCCGCTGCAGTGAATGGAGATTTCATAGAATCATAGAATCCCTACAGTGCAGGAGGAGGCCATTCGGCCCATCAAGTTTGCACTGACCACAATCCCACCCAGGCCCTATCCCCATAACCCCATGCATTTACCCTAGCTAGTCCTCCTAATACTAAGGGGCAATTTAGCATGGCCAATCCACCTAACCTGCACATCTTTGGACTGCGGGAGGAAGCTGGAGCACCCGGAGGAAACCCACGCAGACATGGGGAGAACTTGCAAACTCCACACAGACAGTGACTCAAGCCGGGAATTGAACCCGGGTCCCTGGCACTGTGAGGCAGTAATGCTAACCACTGTGCCACCTTGCCATCCCTCAGCGCCAAATTCCTCATTCTCACTGGCGGCGGTGTTGGGGTGTGAATGGCTGGAGAATTCTGGCCAAGATATTTTAAAGATATTTTTGTGATTTTCTTTCTGCCCAATTGCCCAGATATGTGGCTTTGCACGCACAGCACAGACTACTCAAACAACACCCGACAGAACCGATACTCTTTCTTCCCATTTCTAACCAACTATTCTGCTTTTAGCACCCAATTAGCCATTACTCCAATAAAATGGTACGGTGACTGCAGGGGGAAAGTGACAAGGTAGTTATAAGAACATAAGAACTAGGAGCAGGAGTAGGTCATCTGGTCCCTCGAGCCTGCTCTGCCATTCAATAAGATCATGGCTCACCTTTTCGTGGACTCAGCTCCACTTACCCGCCCGCTCACCATAACCCTTAATTCCTTTACTGTTCAAAAATTTATCTATCCTTGCCTTAAAAACATTCAGTGAGGTCGCCTCAACTGCTTCACTGGGCAGGGAATTCCAAAGATTCACAACCCTTCGTGTGAAGAAGTTCCTCCTCAACTCAGTCCTAAATCTGCTTCCCCTTATTTTGAGGCTATGCCCCCTAGTTCCAGTTGCACCTGCCAATGGAAACAACTTCCCTGCTTCTATCTTATCCATTCCCTTCATAAATGTATATATATAAGATCTCCCCTCATTCTTCAGAATTCCAATGAATATAGCCCCAGTCTACTCAGTCTCTCCTCATAAGCCAACCCTCTCAACTCCGGAATCAACCTAGTGAATCTCCTCTGCACCCCCTCCAGTGCCAGTATATCCTTTCTCAAGTAAGGAGACCAAAACTGTACACAGTACTCCAGGTGTGGCCTCACCAGCACCTTATACAGCTGCAACATAACCTCGCTGTTTTTAAACTCCATCCCTCTAGCAATGAAGGACAAAATTCCATTTGCCTTCTTAATTACCTGCTGCACCTGCAAACCAACTCCTTGAGATTCCTGCACAAGGACACCCAGGTCCCTCTGCACAGCAGCATGCTGTTATGTTGCTGGGCTAGTGATTGAGAGGCCTAGTCTTGTGATATGAGTTCAAATCCCAGCATGGCAGCTGGACAACTTAATTCATTAAATAAATCTGGAATCAAAAAGTTTGCATAGTGACCATATTGTCATAAGAAAACATCAGGTTCACTAATGTCCTTTGGGGAAGGAAATCTGCCTAGCTTACCCAACCTGGCCTACACGTGATTCCAGACCCACGACCATGTGGTTGGCTCTTAACTGCTCTTTGAAATGGTCCAGCAGGTCACCCAGTTATATTCAAGGAGATAACTCACCACCACATAAATCCACAGAATCCCTCCAGTGCAGAAGGAGGCCATTTGGCCCATTGAGTCTGCACTGACTCTCTAAAAGAGATCTTACCCAGGACCACTCCCCCCCGCCCTGTTCCTGTAAAACCGTACATTTTGCAATGGCTAATCCACCGAACTACGTATCTTTGAACACTAAGGAGCAATTTAGCCTGGTAAATCCACCTAACCTGCTCACCTTTGGATTAAATGCTCACATCCCTTGAATAAACTTAAAAAATCAATTTGAAGCATCATTGTCAAACCCAATTCACCTGATGTTCACACCTGGTTTTCCCAGGAGAACTCAGCCATTAACGATCAGAAGCAGAAATGGGTGATTTTACTTTTTGTACCACATTGAAAAAGGAATTGTTAGTGTCACAAGTAGGCTTACATTAACACTGCAATGAAGTTACTGTGAAAATCCCCTAGTTGCCACACTCGGATACACTGAGGGAGAATTTAGCACGGCCAATGTACCTAACTAGCAAGTCTTTGGACTGTGGGAGGAAACTGGAGCGCCCGGAGGAAACCCACACAGACACGGGGAGAACATGCAGACTCCGCACAGACAGTGACCCAAGCCGCGAGTCGATCCCGGGTCCCTGGCGCTGTGAGGCAGCAGTGTTGACCGCCATGCCACCGTGCCGCTCCTGAGGTGAGCCAATTCCAGGAACCTGACCACGACACCACCTCATCACTGAAAACTTAGCACAACACAAAACAAAACCTGTTGAACAACCATTAGTTTCACCAAGTGGCACTGAGGGCGATGCTGGCTCTGACCTGCGCGTGACTCCAGTCTCTCACTCGATGAATGACTCTCAACATTCTCCGGGTAACCAGGGACTGGATGTGAATTCTGCTTCGCCGGAGTTGGCCTCGTTTCCAGAACAAATAATTGAAAAAGAGTCAAGCTGCGGTCTTACTAACTCTGTCGACGGAGCTTTCTAGAAACATTGAACACTTTCTAAAAAAAATCAGTGGTAGAAATAGAAACAATTTATGACAGTGGAAATTCTGCAGCTTTTGTGTTTAAGGACAACTTCCCCATTAATTCCAGGTTTTGAATACAGAACACAGAACAATGCAGCAAAATCAGAATTCCCTTCATAACAAATACTTAACAACAGGTGGTTCCACAGAGAAAATGCTTCAATTGTTTTAAAAATGCATTACTTATAAGGGAAATTCCTAACTTTCACAGTAATTTCATTGCAGTGTTAATGTAAGCCTACTTCGGACACTAATAAATAAACTTTAACTTTAAAACTTTAATTGGAATACCCTTTGCAGCTTCAACTTTGCTTTGTTGTCCAGAGGGCCAGAATTGCAACAGCCGCAAGACTCCAGGACTTTGATAGACATTGCTGACCTCCTAACAACTCATGAATAAATCTCTGACATGCAGCCTGCCCAGCACCCAGCAAAACATTGATCTCTTCCCCCCTCCTTCTCCCCATCAAACCGCCCCCCCCCCACTCACCCCACCCCAACAACAAATCACCTTGTCACCAGGGGAAAATAATCAGACACAGGTATGTCCACTTTGCTTTTGGTTCCAGAGCTCGTTCTTGATGAATAATTTGAGAATGTGAGAAGGGTTGGTTGCCAACTGTTATAACGAAAGGCTTAATAGTTAATAAAGGTTAATGTAACATGTTTGGTCCTTGCTCTCAGTTGCACAATCTAATGTTTCCAGTAATTCATAATTATAAGTTGTAACATCATCCCTTAGGCACGCTGAAGAAATAAATCTTTATTCATTTCTCTTTTCGCCAGAACCTTGTACCATATTGCAAAATCAAACTAAAACATGAAGGGAGAAGATAATAAGATGCACAATTTAACTAGATGGATTGAGATAGGTTGCCGCTTGTCGCTAGGTGGGACCACACATGCCTCTGAGTTGGCAGATTGTGGATTCAAATCGCCCACTCCAACAACTTGCAAAAGCTAGATCAACAATACTAGTGCAGCATTGAGGGAGTGCCACTTTTTGGATGGGGCTTTAAACCAAGGTCTCATCTTTCATCTCAGATGGGTAGCACAGTGGTTAGCACTGCTGCCTCACAGCGCCAGGGGCCCGGGTTCGATTCCTAGCTTGGGTCACTGTCTGTGTGGAGTCTGCACGTTCTCCCCGTGTCTGCGTGGGTTTCCTTCAGGTGCTCCCGTTTCCTCCCACAGTCTGAAAGACGTGCTGGTTAGGTGCATTGATCCAAACAGGTGCTGGAGTGTCGTGACTCGGGGAATTTCACAGTAACTTCATTGCAGTGTTAATGTTAATGTAAGCCTTACTTGTGACTAATAAATAAACTTTATAGGCGATCCCAAGGATCAATGTTGAAGAAAAGCAGAAGAGGTCTCCATGGTGTTTTAAGGTAGTTTTAAGGGATTTATATTTGTATTGTTGAATATTAGAAATAAACTATGGATTTAAGTGGGTTTAATTTATTGTTTCTGTGTAAAGAGAGTAAAACTCTAGTTAGATTCATGTTAGGCAAATGTGTTTGTATGTGTTGGGGTTTGGTCAGTTCAAATTATATCTCTATTGTGCTCAGAGAGGGTTATGGCATGAAAAAAAATCAATCTGGGAGAAGTAAAAAGTCATTGTTTAGTAACCAGGGGCACTTTAAGGGTGGGAAGGATATTTTGTGATTGTGTTTCTAACTGAATTCATAGCAGTTATAGTTATTGGAAGCGAGAGAGGGAACATCTCACTCAGCTTTGCTAGAAGAAAATCCATACCGCAGAGTAATGGTGAAGGAAATCAGTGCCAGAAACTTAAAGAACAGCTAGTTAAGGAAACTAGAGAAATGAAGAGGAGCTTCCAAGAAGTCTGAGGTTAAAGGAACAGAGGAAACAGAGCAAGATACTGTTCAGTAAAGTCACAGAGATCTCAAAAAGAATTGTATTGTGCGAGGCCAGAAAGATTTCTGAAGTAGTTCTAAGATTTGTGATATCTTACTACAGTTTGTGAGATGTTATTTTACATAATTGTGGAAATCAGTGGTTGGATCTCAAAGTTTGTGTAAAAGTATTTAAGACAAAGAAAGGCTGAAAGGAGAGGTGGAAAACCTGAGCTGGAATCCTGGTTTAAAAGGTGGAGTGGAAGCTTTGTTTGACAGGATAGTTGGAACACCTGGAGTGGATTTTTAATGCGAACCGCTGATGGACAGCATTGTTTGAAAGAAGATTTCGAAACATTTTTTTTTGGGAGTGAAGTTTGGAAACACCCATGTGACAATCATGTGGGAGGATTTTGGGAAGAAATCCATGAATGATTGGTTGAGTGGTATCGGCCATTTGGTTTCAGAGTGGGGTGTTATGTTTGAAAACTGTAAAATTATGAAACCGAGGGGGTTGTAAAGGAATATTGTATTATAACCAAATTTTTCACGATTAATAAATGTTTTTTTTGTTGTCTAAAAAGTAATTAGCAATCCTATGATTCTGTTCCTCAAGTTTTCTGAAAAAATGTAAAAGTTACAATCTTTTGAGCCAGGGCTCCATTCTGGAATCTTCGCATCCAGTAATAACACCAACTGGGATCGTAACTTTGTTGCTGTTTGTGGGAGTTGGCTGTGCACAGTTTGGCCATCGAACCTCTATCTTGCCACAGTGACAACACTTCAAAAAGTGCTCCACTGACCGCAAAGCTTTTTGGAACATCCTGTGGTTGCGAAAGGTGCTATAGAAATGCACGTCTTTCCTTCAGTTAGAATGGACTGACCAATTGTGACTTGTGCCGTGAGTGGTCTGGGACTGTCATGTTGGACTTTAGTGAAGACAATGCTCTTCTGCACCTAACTCTCAAAGGTGAGTTTGCACCACCTCAGCACCCAATAAATACCCTCATCTTTGATGGATAGCTTTAAGGATCATTTCATTATAAACAACGTCTTGCATTTATAAAAGCTTGTTTTTGTTAAAAAAAAACACTTTCAACACATAATGTTTATGCAGAGCAAAGTCACGATTCTAAGAGTGCTGTGTATTTAAAATTTAAATCCGTTATTTATTCTCAAGGTGTTGGTGATGAATGCACAGTGCAAGAACATGATAATTAACTGCAGTGAAGGCCAATGCTGCTAATTAACACTTAATGGACCTGGGCACACAGCATGTTCCAGTGCACATTTCAAAGAGATAACCCAGAAATAGAAGATTATGCCATTAGCTACGTAAGTTGAGGCTTAAATTAAGAATCTCAGGTCAAGGCCGATAGAGCAGGCAGTGCCAAGGTCAAAAAGAAATGAGATAAATTGAGGAGATTCCCTCCTGACTTGCCCTTGACTGTCTGACTAAGAGAGTCAGAGACTAGGGCGGCACGGTAGCACAGTGGTTAGCACTGCTGCTTCACAGCTCCAGGGACCTGGGTTCGATTCCCGGCTTGGGTCACTGTCTGTGTGGAGTTTGCACATTCTCCTTGTGTCCGCGTGGGTTTCCTCCGGGTGCTCCGGTTTCCTCCCACAGTCCGAAGATGTGCGGGTTAGGTTGATTGACTATGCTAAAAAAAATTGCCCTTAGTGTCTTGAGATGTGTAGGTTAGAGGGATTAGTGAATAAATATGTAGGGATATGGGGGTAGGGCCTGGGTGGGATTGTGGTCGGTGCAGACTCGATGGGCCGAATGGCCTCTTTCTGTACTGTAGGATTTCTATGACTTCTATGACTTGGTGAAGATCACCTTGGCTCCAACAAGGGCTTTGGGGAGGAAACATAAACATAGAAACGCAGAAACTAGAAGCAGGAGTAGGCCATTCAGCCCTTCAAGTCTGCTCCACCATTCATTTTGACCATGGTTGATCATCAAATTCAATATCCTGATCCCCCCCTTCCCCACATATCCCTCGATCTCTTTAGCCCAAAGAGCTATATCTAATTTCTTCTTGAAATCACACAATGTTTTGGCCTCAACTACATTCTGTGGGAGTGAATTCCACACATTTACCAACATCCGGGTGAAGAAATTTCTCCTCACCTCAGTCCTAAAAGGTTTACCCCTTATCCTCAAACTATGAGGAAATGAGGAGGTGCTAGACAGTCTCACATCCTCAGAACAATTGCCAAATGGACAGATCTTTCTTCTATTAGCTTGTCAGCAACATCAGTGGAACCTATCTTAGCCCTACACCCAATTGAAGGTGTAAAATCTTCAGCGAGATTCAGGTATGAGTTGTTTGGAAGCCTCCAGTTGAGTTTCTAGTTTTGTCATTGCTGCCTGGGGCTTGTGGAGATGATGGTTTGTTGCGGGAATATTTATCAAACTGGGATCAATTGGTGTCGGAGTGGAACCAGAAAAGAGGAAAAGTGAACAAACTCTCCATGACCACTCTTGCAGCTGCAAACATATTTCAATTCTTCTCGGCATTTACCCATCTATTCAATGAGTCTCAGCCAATCTCCAGCTACCATTGAGGCATTGCCAACGTTCTTTAAAACCTAAATTCCATAACTGATGAGCAAGCCAGCAATACTTAGCCTCCTCATTCATTACCAGGATTAGTCAGTAAATAAAAAGAATCAGAGGGAAGGAAATTGAAAACACAGACAATAATGTTTGACTGGATGAGATAACACCGAACCACCCAAACATTAAACCTAGCAAGAGACCAAGAGAGCTCTGGGAATGATGGAGTTTCTGTAACAGTGGAGCTATGTTGAGTCGAAGCCAGTTGAGATCAACATGCCTTTGTGATCTGTCCCATAAGCTCATCAACTTGAGGCAACGCCTGTCTAATCCACATCTATGAAACTCGAGCGATATTGTAAGTAAGCTTGGTATTGAAAGGAAACAAACTCTGTGACTTTTTATTGGTTTGTATGCAAGGCCAGCTGATATTTCATCACCCTAACTTTTCAAAACCTCAAACCTCTCCCTCTTCTTCACCCTTGATCATTCTCCCTCCTGCCCCTCTCACTCCTTTCCCTCACTTTTCTTCTCTCTGCACAAACAGCGGACATTGCTCTCTCTGTTTCATCGATACCCGTCAACTTACTGGGCAGGATTTTATGGCCTCGCTTGTCCCGAAACCGTAAAATCCCGCCCGAGGTCAACGGACCTTTCCGTGTTCCACTCCTCACCCACTCCGATTCCCGTGGTGGGTAGGCCAGTACAATTCCGGTCACTGTTCCTCTGAACATTACTCTTTGTCATTCAAACTCTAAATACATCATCCTCCGCGCCTATCCCGGTTCCTCCACCCTCACCCTGTTGCAATGACGACTATTGCACTGTCTCCTTGGGCGGCACGGTGGCACAGTGGTTAGCATTGCACAGCTCCAGGGACCTGGGTTTGATTCCCGGCTTGGGTCACTGTCGGTGTGGCGTTTGCACATTCTCCCCATGTCTGCGTGGGTTTCCTCCGGGTGCTCTGGTTTCCTCCCACAGTCCAAAGATGTGCCGGTTAGGTGGATTGGCCATGCTAAATTGTTCCTTAGTGTCCTGGGATGCGTAGGTTAGAGGGATTAGCAGGCCAGATATGTGGGGTTACAGGATAGGGCCTGGGTGGAATTGTTGTCGGTGCAGACTCGATGGGCTGAATGGACTCCTTCTGCAGTGTAGGGATTCTATGATTTCTATGTCTATGATTGCCTTCCTAAAGATGCCTTTTGTCTCATGGGGCAGGTGTGAAATAAGAAGGGGTATGTGTTCTGATCCAGTTATACAGAGCTCTGGTTAGAGCCAGTGTACAGTAAGTACTGCGTTCAGTTCTGGTCATCTCACCTCAAGTAGGATGTATTGGCTTTGGAGGGGCTGCAAATACAGACTCATCAGAATGATACCAGGGCTAAGAGGGTTAAATAGACCATGCTGGTATTTCCTTAAGTATAGGAAATCAGAGAGTGATTGAATTGAGGTGCTAAAGATGATTAACGAATTCAGAGAGAAACAGTTTCCTCAGTCCAGAGCTAAGGAGTATTATCTTCAATTTGAGCCAGATCACTCAGAGAGATGTCAGGAAGAAATTCTTCACATAGAGGGTAGTCAAAATCCCGAACTCTCTCTCTCGAAATGTTTTTGAGGCTGGGAGTTTAACAGCTGAGACAGTTAGACTTTTGCTGGATTACAGTGTTAAGAGTTACAGAATCAAAGTGGATAAGATGGAATTAACGAGCAGATCAGTCATGATCTCATTGAATGGTGGTGGACAGGCTTGAGCGGCTGAATGGCCTTCTCCTGTTCCATCATTAGTCTTCGCTTCTATTTATGAACTGCACAATAGGCATTGGCTCTTCACTTTGCTTTAAATAAAAATGTATCTGCCGTAGCAAAAGATAATTATTGGTTTTGGGCCTGTAAAGGGGAGGTGATGACCTACTGGTATTATTGCAGATAATTAATCGCTAAACAATTAATCCCCAAACTCACCTAATTTTCTGGGGACCTGGGTTCGAATCCCGCCACGTTAGATGGTGGAATTTGAATTCAATAAAAACAATATCTGGAAAGTGGTATTATCGCAGATAATTAATCACTAGACAATTAATTCCGAAACTCAGCTAATGTTCTGGGGGACCCGGGTTCAAATCCTGTCACGATAGATGGTGGAATTTGAATTCAATAAAAACAATATCTGGAATTAAGAATCTACTGGTGACCATGAAACCATTGTCGATTGTTGGAAAAACCCATCTGGTTCACTAATGTCCTTTAGGGAAGGAAATCTCCCATCCTTACCCAGTCTGGCCTACATGTGACTCCAGAGCCACAGCAATGTAGTTGACTCTCAACTGCCCTCTGAAATGGCCTAGCGAACCACTCAGTTCAAGGGCGGCTAGGGATGGGCAATAAAGGCTGGCCCAGCCAGCGATGCCCATGTCCCAGCTGGAATGATAACTAAAAAAAACAAAGATTTACGATTCAATTTATAGATTATCATTGACTGTGCAGAAACTCTTGGGCATTTAATATGGGAGATCCTTGTGAAACCATTGGGATACCATTGTAGAGCATGTGCTGACAAGGCCCGATAATGGATATGTCTAAAATAGACCATAAGACCATAAGACATAGGAGCAGAATTAGGCCACTCGGCCCATCAAGTCTGCTCTGCCATTCAATCATGGCTGATATTTTTCTCATCCACATTCTCCTGCCTTTTCCCCATAACCCCTGATCCCCTTATTAATCAAGAACCTATCTATCTCTGTCTTAAAGACATTCAATGACCTGGCCTCCACAGCCTTCTGCGGCAAAGGGTTCCACAGACCCAAATATGCAGCAAAGTGAATTAGAATACAAAGGGGGAAAGAAATTCTCAGTTCAGACGTCAGTTGGGATACTTGGATGGTGTTGGAGAATTGCTTTTTCGGGCCTTGATGAATCCTAATTGCTTTTTAGTTATCCCAAGGTCTCTGTTCAGAATGCAACTAATTAATTACAGAGAGAAAGTTTGCTATTGGATTTTGATGCTCTGATCAACCCATGGCCTGATCCCAGAATTCCAGTCGTAATTTGATCCACATATTCTGTGGGCGACGCATTTATCAAATGTTTCTGTTCCTTAATGATTTTACTTTTGTAAGTTAAGCTAAAAGAGCTGCTTGACTACACAAATATAATTATCCATGGAGATAATTAAATACTTATAGGAATATTGCACATACTCAGCCTTTGTACTATTCTTTAAAAGGGGCTTTAATGATTAAAGGGAAAAGACAGGGAAGGGACACATTGATTATGAGTCACTTTGGAACATTTCCTACACGAGTTCCAAGAATAATTTTGATGCATGTTTGGTTCCTCTGGGTGTTTGTATCAAGTACTCGGAGAAATTGGAGTGGTGGCTACAGTTCTGCATTTCAAAGTCACCCAGAGGCAGATTTACAGTTTGTGGGGCCTCACGCTCACTTTCATTTCTGCGCCCTCACCCAACATCACGTCCCTCCTGACCCCACCCACCCTGGTCCCACAGAACGCCAAGGCGGAAGCCACAAACTGATCACTTGTTTTTTAACATGTAGAAATACGCCTGTGTGAATAATTGTTGAATTGAAATCCAAGCTTACCTCTTGTCAGATTGACGGTAAAGATGGTCAAGATTGCGATGTGAGAGTCCCGTGGTGAGCAAACATGGAACTTGCTGATGAGCAACGAGATGGAAAAATCAGCCAATGAGATCAGTGCAGCACAGGCCAGTTCAGGACAGAATGAGCCAATCCGGTGAAGGCGCAAATACTCCAATCAGCAAGATCCACCTGTTGCTATTCAGCATATTTCAAAGTCTCATTCAGTTTCAAAGTTAACTTCCTTATTTCCTCCCACACAATCATAAGTTCGTAAGATATAGGAGCAGAATTACACCATTCGGCCCATCGAGTCCGCTCCGCCATTCGACCATGGCTGATATGCTCCTCATCCCCATTTTCCTGCCATCTCCCCATAACCCTTCAACCCATTACCAATTAAAAATCTGTCTAACTCCTCCTTAAATTTACTCACTGTCCCAGCATCCACTGCACTTTGGGGTAGCGAATTCCACAGATTCACAACTCTTTGGGAGAAGTAGTTTCTCCTCAACTCTGTTTTAAATTTGCTGCCCCTTATCCTAAGACTATGACCACTTGTCCTAGAATGTCCCACAAGAGGAAGCATCCGCTCCACGTCTACTTTATCCATACCTTTTATCATCTTGTATACCTCAATTTGATCTCCCCTCATTCTTCTACATTCCAGAGAGTATCGGCCTAAACTGTTCAATCTCTCTTCATACGACAAACCCCTCATCTCTGGAATCAATCGAGTGAACCTCCTCTGAACTGCCAATGCCACTACATCTTTCCTCAAATATGGGGACCAAAACTGTGCACAATACTCCAGGTGCGGCCTCACCAATGCCTTGTATAGTTGCAACAATACTTCCTCACCTTTATATTCTATTCCTTTAGCTATAGCTAACATTCCATTTGCTTTGTTTATTATCTGCTGTACCTGAATGCTAGTTTTCTGTGACTCATGAATCAAAGAAGTCATTGCCATAAATTCACATGAGTGGCATATCCAGTGAGTCCAAGTCCAATATCAGTGGCTTTGTCCATCAGGATTCCGTTCTTTGTCCTGGAGACTTTCTGAAGGCTCGTCTTGAGAGCGATGGTGGTTAGAACGACCGGCAAGTGACCAGCTGCAGCCGTTACATCAGAGCAGCCATGGTCCATATTGAAAAACAGAATTTAAACAAGAGACTATGGAAGAGGGACAGATTTTTAAAGATTTATTTGCTTCATCTCTTGTTGGCTTGGCAATTTAGACAGCTTTATTTCCACACATCTTCTCCACAAAATCATCAACTACATCATCGTGGGTTAAATCCTGTAAAGACATACTTTCAATCATCAATATTGCTGAACTTAGAGTCATAGAGGTTTACAGCATGGAAACAGGCCCTTCGGCCCAACTTGTCCATGCCAACCTTTTTTTTTAAACCCCTAAACTAATCCCAATTGCCTGCGTTTGGCCCATATCCCTCTAAATACATCTTACCCATGTAACTATCTAAATGCCTTTTAAAAGACAAAATTGTACCCGCCTCTACTACTGCCTCTGGCAGCTTGTCCCATACACTCACCACCCTCTGTGTGAAGAAATAGTCCCTCTGGACACTTTTGTATCTCTCCCCTCTCACCTTAAGCCTATGCCCTCTAGTTTTAGACTCCCCTACCTTTGGGAAAAGATATTGACTATCTAGCTGATCTATGCCCCTCATTATTTTATAGACCTCTATAAGATCACCCCTAAGCCTCCTACGCTCCAGAGAAAAAAGTCCCAGTCTATCCAGCCTCTCCTTATAACTCAAACCATCAAATCCCGGTAGCATCCTAGTAAATCTTTTCTGCACTCTTTCTAGTTTCATAATATCATTTCTATAATAGGGTGACCAGAACAGTACACAGTATTCCAAGTGTGGCCTTACCAATGTCTTGTACAACTTCAACAAGACGTCCCAACTCCTGTATTCAACTTGTCAAATGTTCCTGAATCATTGCACTTCACAAATAATTTTTCACTCTTTTCAACATAGGAAAGGAAGCATTTGTGAAAGGTATTGTTAAAAATATTTTCAGAATGGTTTCCACATTTGGAAAGGTTGCCTGGAAATCATCGCATAGAAATCTGTATAAATCAGTTGGTGATCTCGAAGCTCAGAGTTGGATATGTGTGTGTATGTGTGTATGTGCATGTGTGTGGCGGTATGGGGGTGTGTGTGTGGTGTGTGTGTCTCGCCGGGAGAGATTCTCTCTGGCGAGGAAAGCACCTCCTCCCCATGAACGGGGAACAGTTGTGTTGGCCTCGCCGAAGGAACCGGAGGCTGTTGAGGCCCTCCGAAAAGGCCGAGGGCAAGGCAGGAGTGTCCCTTGGACAGTGCCAGATTGGCAGTGCCACCCTGGCACCTTGGCACTGCCAGCCTGGCATCTGGGCAATGCCCACTGGGCATCTTGGCACCATCCACTGGGCAGTGCCAGGGAGCGGGGCCTGTAGGGGTGGGTCAATGGGGGGGTTGGGGACTGTGTGGGTGGGCCCATGGGGGAGGCAGGCCAATCAGGGTGGGGCCAATGGGGGTTGGGGACTCTGGGGGCGGGTCAATGGGTGTGGGGTCATTAGGGGGAGGGGGGCCCACTTCCACTCTGTCTGCGATCAGTGGGAGAGGGAGGGAGGCCATGATTGGTCTGGGCAGTGGTGGAGGGGGTGCGGGGGGAAGAGGGGGGGAAACAGGGGCTGCATCTCAGACTGCAGCTCCCTGCAATTGCAGGGTTGTTGGATGGGGCTGCCTGCAGTAACAGGGGCCTGACAACTCTCTCTCTCTCTGTGGCGATCTGTGGTGAATCTGTGGCACTCTTTGCCGCAGAAGGCTGTGGAGGCCAAGTCATTGAGTGTCTTTAAGATAGAGATAGACGGGTTCTTGATTAATAAGGGGATCAGTGGTTATGGGGAAAAGGCAGGAGAACGGGGATGAGAAAAATATCAGCCATGATTGAATGGCGGAGCAGACTCGATGGGCCGAGTGGCCTAATTCTGCTCCTATGTCTTATGGTCTTATGCACTAGGGGATTTTCACAGTAACTTCATTGCAATGTTAATGTAAGCCTACTTGTGACACGAATAAATAAACTTGAAACTTAAACTATGTTCTATAGAATCATAGCACCCTACAGTGCAGGAGGAGGCCATTCAGCCCATCAAGCCTGCACCGACAACAATCCCACCCAGGCCCTATCCCTATAACCCCCACATATTTACCCCACTAATCTCCCTGACACTAAGGAGCAATTCAGCATGACCAATCAACCACATATCTTCAGACTGTGGAAGGAAACCGGAGCACCCGGAGGAAACCCACACAGACGTGGGGAGAACGTGCAAACTCCACACAGACAGTGACCCAAGCCGGGAATCGAACCTGGGTCCCTGGCGCTGTGAGACACAGTGCTGCCCGTCTATCTATGTTCTAGATAAATGAGTATATTTAATATATACAAAATCTGTTAACTTTATGTATATTTAATATTCCTGTGT
This sequence comes from Mustelus asterias, assembly GCF_964213995.1. Lineage (NCBI taxonomy): Eukaryota > Metazoa > Chordata > Chondrichthyes > Carcharhiniformes > Triakidae > Mustelus > Mustelus asterias. The sequence goes on from NC_135827.1 coordinate 38,910,569, forward strand.
GTGTATATATAAAATGTATTAATGTTTCTATATGAAGTTATACATAGACGGTGATTTTGGATGACACGGTAGCACGGTGGTTAGCACTGCTGGCTCACAGCGCCAGGGACCCGGGTTCGATTCCCGGCTTGGGTTACTGTTTGTGTGGAGTCTGCACATTCTCCCCGTGTCAGCATGGGTCTCCTCTGGGTTCTCCAGTTTCCTCCCACACTCCAAAGATGTGCGGGTTAGGTAGGTTGGCCATGCTAAATTCTCCCTTAGTGTCAGGGGGACTAGGAGGGTAAATGCATGGGGTTATGGGGATAGGGCCTGGGTGGGTTTGTGGTTGCTGCAGACTTGATGGACTGAATGGCCTCTTTCTGCACTGTAGGAGTCTATGATTCTATAATACTGTGGTGGACCTCAGTTGTGCCTTTGTCCTATATGGACCACCGTTGTGTGTGTTTGTCATACCTGGACACATCCCCTTCCAGTTAGGTTCCTCCCCTCAGCACCTAGTATAAAGGTGGCTGTCTCCTCCCCCTTGTTCAGTCCAGGTCGGTTATTTGTTGGGATCTGCTCCTGATTCTGTTGTGAATAAAAGCCTACACTTATATTGGCATATCGGTAGTCTTTCGCCTTATTGATAGCGCATCAATTACAAACACATTTATCTATATTTTTAAATGTTGCATTTTGTTGGATGATCACTTGTAAAGTAAAGTTTACTTATTAGTCACAAGTAAGGTTTACATTAACACTGCAATGAAGTTACTGTGAAATTCCCCTAGTCGCCACAGTCCGGCATCTGTTTGGGTCAATGCACCTAATCAGCATGTCTTTCGGACTGTGGGAGGAAACTGGAGCACCCGGAGGAAACCCACGCAGACACGGGGAGAATGTGCAAACTCCACACAGACAGTGACCCAAGCCGGGAATTGAACCCGGGTCCCTGGCACTGTGAGGCAGCAGTGCTAACCACTGTGCCACCGTGCCACCCGACTAACTAACTAACCGCTGGGATCTTAGAAAACGAGGTTGTTGTTGGGGGGCCAATGACAAGGCATCGGAGTGGTTACTAATGACATCCCATGGACCAATTGGAACTCAGCTGGGGCTATATATATTAAAATCTAAACCCGTGTCCATGCCAACTCCTTTTCATTTCTTGTCTTCCTCTGATGAAATCAATTTCGGAGTTGGGCAGCAGGACAAACTCAGATTTCTCACAGGATTAAAGACTGACCTGCTCTCTGCCAGGCCGGGAGAGAGTTTCGATCTGTCCTCCATTCATCAGTGATTACATGCCCCCAGCACCTGCAACAAGGCCACATAAAGCCAGCATTCATTGGGGCCTGGCAGCTTAGGCCTGGGAACATCAGGGAATCCGGTGACAATCATTGTATCTCCAGATAAACATATTCAGTGCAGAACTTCAAAAACGCAGTGCTCAGCCGAAGCCATGCTTGGAATCACAGAACACCCTGCTGTATAATCAGGGCCCCATGTTGCCAGCAAAGGGCAGAATGAATTTATTAGGAAGTGCAGAGAATATTCCAGCATATTTATTTTAGTCTATCCTGAAAACACAGCAAGACCGGTCCTGAACAGATCTCGCAAAGATTGGTGCAGCAGTCATGCTCGCCTCTTTCTCCATGCCAGGGAATAATTAGAAATTCTTCTGATTTCATTTAACTCCGAAGTTTAACACAAAATTCATTTAGTTTGCAGCTCTCTCAGTTACTCCTCCAGACATTACCGTGTCTTCAGACACACGCTAAAATAAGTTGAAAACATTAAAAGCTGATCCTAGTTATTGCAAACTTTTTTTTTCTTTTTAAAATTAGATCTTAACATCCGTTGCAGATTTAACCTGTGAAAGAATCGAACTAACAAAACTCCACATTGGATTTATAGCTTGTTGAGTTAGTCGGTTCAGCGATCTGCAGTGCAAAACGCTTGGTCTACCAGGAGGCAGGGTCAAGTGGTCTCATTGCCTGGGCTGACATATCATCCAAAATGACCACTTTGGTGAGTTAGCTCCCAACAACGATGTGCAGAAAAACACTCTCTGCCTCATCCGACCTGTTGTGAATGTAGCCCAATCCATCACACAAACCAGCCTCTCATTGACTCTGTCTACACTTCCCGCTGCCTCGGCAAAGCAGCCAGCATAATTAAGGACCCCACGCACTCTGGACATTCCCTCTTCCACCTTCTTCCTTCAGGAAAAAGATACAAAAGTCTGAGGCCACGTACCAACCGACTCAAGAACAGCTTCTTCCCTGCTGCCATCAGACTTTTGAATGGAGCTATCTCGCATTAAGTTGATCTTTCTCTACACCCTAGCTATGACTGTAACACAAGAATTCTGCACTCCCTTGTTTCCTTCTCTATGAACGGTATGCTTTGTCTGTATAGCACGCAAGAAACAATACTTTTCACTGTATGCTAATACATGTGACAATAATAAATCAAATCAAATCAAATCAAAGTCCCATACAAACCTCAATGGCTCATGCATCACAATATAAAGACTCCTTACCCAACCCCACCCAGAACATCCTGAGAGAGATCCTCCAGCCCTAATGGACATTACCTGGTGTATCCCCCTATTGTTGGTCGATTTCCACCCAGTCAAAAACAGGTTCAGCCCTCACTTGAAGGGCACTCTGCTTATAAGAACATAAGAACTAGGAACAGGAGTAGGCCATCTGGCCCCTCGAGCCTGCTCCGCCATTCAATAAGATTATGGCTGATCTTTTTGTGGACTCAGCTCCACTTACTCACTGCCTCGGAAAAGCAGCCAGTGTAACCAAGGACCCCCCCCACACATTCAGAACATCCTGGCCGGAATTTTACCAGTCCGCCCACCACAGGAATCGGAGCGGGCGAGGGCAGAGAATGGGAAGGTCTGTTGACCGTGGGTGGGATATTACGGTTTCAGGACGAGTGAGGCTATAACATCCTGCCCACTCTCTTCCACCTTCTTCCATCAGGAAAAAGATACTAAAGTCTGAGGTCACGTACCAACCGACTCAAGAGCAGCTTCTTCCCTGGTGCCGTCAGACTTTTGAATGGACCTATCTTATATTAAGTTGATCTTTCTCTACACCCTAGCTATGACTGCAACACTATATTCTGGACCCTCTCCTTTCTTTCTCCGCGATGTACTCTATGAATGGTATGCTTTGTCTGCAGAGTGTGCAAGAAACAATACTTTTCCCTGTATCCCAATACATGAGACAATAATAAATCAAATCAAATCACAGATCGAGTTGCCGTGATCTTATGCACAAGTTTAAAAGACATCACTAGAAGCAACTTTGCCTAAAAAACTGGGTTAATTACCATGGTGAATTTCTGCTAATTACAATTGTTTGTGAACATTTGCAGAAGTTGTAAAAATCAAACTGGTTCTTTCAGACACAAGGAGGATTTTAAAAGCTTTGGAATGCAATTTTCTTTTTAAAATTATGAAGCATTTGACCACTGTGCCCCAAAATAACTGACAGAGAGTTTCTGTATAGCTTTTAAAGTCATTTTTTTGGTCATTTAAATTCGGATTTCTTAATATCGGGTAATCTGATAGTGTGATTAAAAGTGCTTATTTTTTGCAATAAACCTATTTTTATTTGTATTAATCGAACTATACCAAGTTAACACTCTTAAAAATATCTTTTAAGGCAATTTTAAGGCAATTTTATCTTTTAAGGCAATTTTAAAAGCAAATTAAAACTATATTTTAAAATGCTGGCTGGTTTATGGTGGATATTGTATTCACTGATAAGTAGAACATAGAACATTACAGCGCAGTACAGGCCCTTCGGCCCTCGATGTTGCGCCGACCAGTGGTACCAATCTAAAGCCCCTCTAATCTACACTATAGAACATAGAACAGCAGTAGGTAAGTTTGATGGGGATCTTGAGGAAAAATCACATCTCAAAACCGGTACAGTTCTGGGTGCAACTTGTGTCTGGATGAGAATAGAAACTTTCATCATAAGTAGCAAAAAAACAGAACAACATGTTTTCTTTTAACCTCAGCTCCTGGCAGATGCCATTGGATAGTGGGTAGGAGCAAAAACTCTGGGTTTCCTCCCTGGGAAACGTGAGGCCAATGGATGAGTTTCCAACTGTCCTCTTACCTGTAATCAGCTAAGTGCCCGTGATGAAGCAATCCAGGTACATTCCTTCCCCCTCTGTGGTCCAGTATCTGTATCTTTAACAATCAGGTCACCGGGGAGGCCAACCTGCTAATGTTTTTCATTTGATGAGCTTCAAAGTGTTGTCACAATGCTGCTTTCTTTGGTGTGTTAAGAGCCCTGTAATCGGTATTTCAAAAGTATTATTTTAAATCCATTACAATAATAGCAGCAACAATTCCCCAGCCACTGAATAAGCAGCAATGTTGAAGTCATGATGTCAAAGAGTTGATTCCAACAAATCTGTGCCTAGTTTGCACTTTGCAAATATATATTTGTTTCATTCATAAGTTGTGGACATCGCTGGCAAGGGCCAGCGTTTATTGTCCATCCTTAATTGCCCAGGAGAAGGTGGAGATGACCTACCTTCCTGAACCGCTAACTGGCAGATTGGTAATCTGGGTGGGTGCAGTAGGTTCTTTACCCTAAAGGATCTGAATGAATCTGATAGGTTTTAACAGCAATCCAATAATTTCATTGTCGCAATGACTGAAACATGCTTTTTATTCCAGATTTGTTTAATTAAGTGATTTTATATTCTCCAGATATTGGAGTGGGATTTGAACTCATGTCTCTGGATATTTAGTCTAAGCCTCTGGATTTCTAGTCCTGTAACATAACCATTACGCAACCAAACCCATATTTCTGATCTCAGAGGACAAGTTAAACTTTCAAAATTCTCCTCACCTCGGTGATTTCCAGATGGTTCACTGAAGCGTGCAAGTACGGAAAAGTTCACAAAACCTTCCTCGGAGTGGCAATGCGAGTTGGATTGTCAATCCGCACCTAGTTTTTACCTTACATTTTTTGGATCCTATCGCGTCCGACCTTCTGACTCAGGCCGGGTGAGGTCCGGATAGTGCAGAGCGTCCCTGGGGGTCACGCCCCCATTTTACATCACTAACTGCCATAAACCCCGTAAGTTAAAGTTCCAGAAGGTTTAAAGAGTAGCTATAAACAGATCATTTTTGGATTGGCAAGCTGTAACAAGCGGAGTGCCACAGGGATCAGTGCTGGGGCCTCAACTATTTCCAATCAGTATCAACGAATTGGATAATAGGACTGAATGTGTGGGAAATAAATTTGCTGATGACACTAAGTAAGATAGAAAAGTAAATTTTGGAGAGAACGTAGGGAGTTTGCAAAAGGATAGAGTTAAGTAAGTGGGCAAACATTTGGCAGGTTGAGTATAATGTGGGAAAATGCACTTGTCTACTTTGGCAGGAAAAATAAAGCTGCAACATATTATTTAAATGGAAAGAGATTACAAAACTCTAAGGTACAGAGTGATCTGGATATCCTGGTTCCTGAATCACAAAACATTAGTATTCAGGTGCAGCAAGTGATCAGGAAGCAAATCAAATGTTTTTTATTGTAAAGTGATTGAAATATGAATGTAGGTACATTTTGCTACAGTTGTACAGGATATTGATAAGACTACATCTAGCGTAATGTGTACATTTTTGGTCTCCTTATTCAAGAAAGGATAGCATTGCATTAGAAGCAGTTCCAAGAAGGTTCACTCGATTGATCCCTATGGTAAAAGTTAGATAGGCTGTGTCTGTATTCATTTGAGTTCAGAAAAATGAGAGTGATTTTATTGAAGCACATAAGATCCTGGGCAGATTGACAAGGTGGATGCTGAAAGGATGTTTCCCTTTGTGGGAGTGACTGGAACTAGGGAACACAGTTTCAAAATAAGGGAGAGCGATTCTTCCATCCCGCTGCGCATCTCCCAGTGCCGGATATCCAGCGCAGTCGGGACCACGTTGGAAACCAGCGTGAACTGCAGGTAAGTCATTTAAATCGATTTTTAATCTTAGTTAACTGTGATTATCGGGCCCGGGACAGAAGTCTCCGGGACTGCTCGCATCTCCCACCTCGCCAGTACAATTCCACTCTGGTGGGGTTCAGACTATCTTCCCACTTTTGGAGAACTAGCGGCCCCACCCCACTGGGGTGAAAGGGGGGCAACCGAGGGCCCCCTGCAGGGGGTTGGGTGGCGCCCCCTGGGCATGGGCACCCTGGATGAGCAGAATTTCTTTCTCTCAGAGGTTTGTTAGTCTGTGGAACTCTCTTCCCCAGACACCAGTGTAGGTTGGGTCATTGAATATCACTAAGGCTGAGTTAGATAGATTCTTGCTTGACAAGGGAGTCAAAGGGCAAATGTTAGGAGTAGGAAACAAAAGTGGAGTTGAGGTCACAATCAGATCAGCCATGATCTAATTGAGTGGCAAAACAGGCTTGAGGGGCTGAATGGCCTACTTCTGCTCCTAATTTGCATGTTTGTAAAGTCAGGTTCCAAGTCCTTGTTAATTTTATATCAATTGCATTTAATTATATGCAGGGCATTAGTTGGGGGATTTACTTAAGCAAACATAAGAGACGCTGACTGAAATTCGGATGTGTTTGAGTTAGGAGGTGTACGCTTTAACATTTCCCTCTGTAAATAAATGTAAGGTTGAATAAAGATTGGCTTCAGTATCATTCTTCACCAAATGGCTATCGAGACTCAACCATTGACCATTGTACAGTGACTCCCACTGGTAGGATGACCTGGGTGAGCATAGAACTAGTTTCAGCTGTGTGTGACCCACTGCCAATCAGCCAGGGCCTGATACCCCCCCATTGGCAGAGACCAACCAACTGAGGAAAACTGCGGGAATGTATCCCTGGAAGGTCAGCTTCCGGAGAATACGTTTGGGAGCAGGGAGGTGAAGGGGTTGGAACCAGGGTTTGCTGTATATAAAAGGGCATTTTAATGACTTTCTTCACAATGGAAGCTTGCTTCTGTTCACTGTGATTAAAAATTAGTTGCATGATTTCAATTTAATTTCCATATCGCTTGGGAAATTGAACTTGTAAAAAAGTTGATGGAAATCAGTTCCTTTCTACAAACAATGAATTGGGTTTTGTTTATTTACACTACCTGGTGCATTCATTCCTTTTAAGCCCATTAGCTTTTGCCAAGACTTCTCACTTAATCATGTTCACAGATGAGATTACAAATCAGCGCGTTCCATGTGGCCTATTGGGGCCTCGGAGGGGAGCTGAGGAACAGTGTACTGGCAAGTTTGCATTGCAAATACTGTGGTGAACTAGCTGCTAAATGACATTGAGTTTGTGGGGGCGAGCAATTGGGGGAGTGGGGGAGAGGGGGTTATATTTATTTTTGACTTTTGTCAAGGTGATTTGCAAGTTCAGCAGTTGGTAGCCAGCTTTGACCTAAATGTCTGCTGGGTGATGCATGGCCGGTTTACTCTGGACCGGTTGCAATTGTAAATTTACATTCCGACCGAACCTCTTTAAGTTGAATGGCTAACTCCAGTTCATATAATTCCACAAGATCTGCAGTATCGGAACAGGCCATTTGGCCCATTGGTTCTGTGCCAGTGTCTCTGTTCCACACGAGCCTCACTCTCCGTCCTACTTCCATTCACACTCTCACCAAAGCTTCCCGCTGTATTCCTTTCTCCCTGTGTCTTTATCCAGCTTTCCCTTTGATGCACATTTGCCTCAACTAATGCTGCGTCCTCTCTGGGTAACAGTTTCTCCTGATTTCCCTGTTGGGGTTTTCAGTGACTATCTTATAATTATGGCTTTAGTTTTGGACATCTCAACAGTTTGAAACATTTTCTCTGTCAAAGTTATTAAGGGTCATGGAATCCAGTCAGGTGAGTTAAGATACAGATCAGTCAATGATCTAACTAAAAAGTGGAACTGGCTTGAAGAATTGAATGTCCACTTCCTGCCCCCTTGTTCCTGTTATGGTCAATCATGCTTTACACATTGCCTTCTGATACACCATCCCAGTGGTATGTTTACCGCACACTGCACTCTACCCTCTAACAATCTGGAAATTGATATTGAGGAATGCAAACAGAAAATGCTGGAACAACTCAGCAGGTCTGGCAACATAGAAACATAGAAACCCTACAGTGCAGAAGGAGGCCATTTGGCCCATCGAGTCTGAAGTGACAACAATCCCACCCAAGCCCTGTCCCCGTAACTCCACATATTTACCCGCTAATCCCTCTAACCTACACATCCTGGGACACGAAGGGGCAATTTAGCATGGCCAATCAACCTAACCTGTTTGGACTGTGGGAGGAAACCGGAGCACCCAGAGGAAACCCACGCAGACACGGGGAGAATGTACAAACTCCACACAGACAGTGATCCAAGCCGGGAATCGAACCCAGGTCCCTGGCGCTGTGAGGCAGCAGTGCTAACCCACTGTGCCACCGTGCCGCCTCATCTATGAAGAAAGAAGCAGAGTCAACATTTCGAGTCTGTATGATTCTGAAACTCTGACGTATATTAGTAGCACGGTGGCACAGTGATTACCACTGCTGCCTCACAGTGCCAGGGACCCGAGTTCAATTCTGGCCTTGGGTCACTGTCTGTACGGAGTCTGCATGTTCTCCCTGTGTCTGCGTGGGTTTCCTCCGGGTGCTCTGTTTTCCTCCCGCATGCTGTAATTCTACCGCCCCGCCCGTCAGGGAACCGGAGCGGGCGAGGGGCGGACAATGGAAATGTCCGTTGACCTCGGGCGGGATTTTCCAGTCTTGCACGAGCGAGGCCATAAAATCCCGCCCACAGTCCGAAAGACATGCTGGTTAGGTGGATTGGCTATGCTAAATTAGTGTCTGCGGGTCTGGCAGGGTAAATAAGTGGGGTTACGGGGATAGGGCCTGGGTGGGATTGTCAGTGCAGACTTGATGGGCCGAAGGGCCTTTTTCTGCACTGTAGGGATTCTATGATTCCCAGCATCCGTGGTATTTTGCTTTTATTGATTTTGAGACACTTTAGCAGAATAAATGAGGAGAAACTGTTTCCAAAGGCAGAAAGGCTGGGAAAGCAAGTGTTCACAAATGAACAGATATTGGTGAAAGAAGCAGAGTGGGGATGAGAATACTTTTTGATTTTAATCAGCGGGTTGTTTCGATCAGGGATTTCTTAGAATCTTAGAAACCCTACAGTACAGAAAGAGGCCATTCGGCCCATCGAGTCTGCACCGACCACAATCCCACCCAGGCCCTACCCCCATATCCCTACATATATTTTACCCACTAATCCCTCTAACCTACACATCCCAGGACACTAAGGGCAATTTTTTTAGCATGGCCAATCAACCTAACCCACACATCTTTGGACTGTGGGAGGAAACCGGAGCACCCGGAGGAAACCCACGCAGACACGAGGAGAATGTGCAAACTCCACACAGACAGTGACCCAAGCCGGGAATCAAACCTAGGTCCCTGGCGCTGTGAAGCAGCAGTGCTAACCACTGTGCTACCGTGCCGCCCTTTTGGTTTGGTACGTTGCCTGAGACATCGGGTCACTGTCTGTGTGGAGTTTGCACATTCTCCTCGTGTCTGCGTGGGTTTTCTCCGGGCGCTCCGGTTTCCTCCCACAGTCCAAAGATGTGCGGGTTAGGTTGATTGGCCAGGTTAAAAATTGTCCCTTAGAGTCCTGGGATGCGTAGGTTAGAGGGATTAGCGGGTAAAATATGTGGGGGTAGGGCCTGGGTGGGATTGTGGTCGGTGCAGACTCGATGGGCCGAATGGCCTCCTTCTGCACTGTAGGGTTTCTATGTATGTTTCTTTCTTTCTATGTATCAGTGGAAGAAAATCGAATAGGAGCTTTCAAAAGACACGTGGCCGAATACCTGATTGAGAAAAGCCTTGCAGGCATACACGAGGAGAAGGGTTAATTGGATTGCTCTTTCAAAAAGCTAGCACAACCACGATGGGCCGAATAGCCAGTTCCTGTGCTCTTTGGTTCTATGTGGCTTTAGACAAACCCGCCCCACATCGATCCTGCCCTTCAGCATGAGAATTTGGAGTCATCCCCCTTAATGCCGTTAAGTCCCATTAATATCAGCCAAAATCAATTTCGCAATTAGGCAACTGGTTAGATGCAGATGGAGGACGGACAGCCTGCGGGGTGGAAATAGTGAGCTGACGGATATGGGATTATTTCTACCTTAACAAATCTAGTTGATTCTCACAAGAATTGGCACCTCCTCATCCAATCAAACATAAGAACAGCAGAGGAGTTTGCCCACTTATTGCTAATTGTAATGTTGCTAATGTTAACCGTAGCCACACTTTCCATCATTTGTGTGTCGGCGGAGACTAAAATATTCTTCAATTAGTTGTGATTTAACTTGGGAAAGATGCTATTTAAATGTAGGTTGTCGTCTTTTTAAGAGCCGGCGTATCGGACGGTTTAAGATTATCGATGGTTAGATGTCATCTTTGAGCTTAGGTCACTGATGGAAGGAAACATGTTTCTGAATTGGCAAAATATATTTGGCACTCGAAGGGTTAACACTGTGCAATGAGAGTGATGCTGGAAAGGGATTAAAATATTAAAAACACAACAACTGGCTCAATAGCCTGGTCTCCCCTCTGTCTGAGTGGTTAAGCCTCGTGCTAAACCTGGACCTTGGAATGAAAGGCCAGTGCTCATTAATATCACACAATTGTTTTTGGTTCAGTATGGCTTGAACACTAGTTCTCTCTTTTAACCCCTGCTCATTCAGGGGTTTGTGCTTAAACAAGAAAATCATTCCCGACTGACTCAGGCTGGTTGCAGAGGCTAAGGTAACCCCCTGGATGGCATCAGTCTTCATGTTTGAGCTTTTATAAGAAGAACTGTCAACCCAGGGCGGCATGGTGGCACAGTGGTTAACACTGCTGCCTCACAGCGCCAGGGGCCCGGGTTCGATTCCCGGCTTGGGTCACTGTCTGTGTGGAGTTTGCACATTCTCCCCATGCCTGCGTGGGTTTCCCCCGGGTGCTCCGGTTTCCTCCCACAGTCCAAAGATATGCGGGTTAGGTGGGTTGGCCATGCTAAATTGCGCTTTAGTGTCAGGGGGACTAGATAAGGTAAATACATGGGGTTATGGGGATAGGACCTGGGTGGGATTGTAGTCGGTGCGGTGCAGACTCGATGGGCCGAATGGCCTCCTTCTGCACTATATGGATTCTGTGATCAGTCCACCATGGGGTGCATCACTGCCGAGGCCTAGACTGTTCCTCTGATGTTGGCACAGGCGTGTCTACTGGCTGGACTGGTGAGGCAGTGAGGTTAATCAGAAGGCAAGCAGGCGCCTTCCCTTCCTATCTGTGCCCAGTTGGCCTGAGGGAGGTTTTAGCAAACTCCACCATCTTGTTGATGAAGCTAGCTACCTGTTAAAGGCCTCTGCAAATTGCCCACAGTAGAATTAATTTGCTGAGGCCTGAACAGAATGCTTTTGGTTTGAGTGCCTCGGTGTATGTCTTAGATTTACACAGGAATTTTACAGCTTGTTCAAACCTGACAGTTTCTCAGGGTTTTGTCATGAGTCAGTGATGAAAGCCAGTTTCAAACACAAGTGTCAAGGCCAGATGAACTTGTGATTAAACTCGTGGCATTTCTTGATCTAGGCCTGGGTGATTGGGAAAGGAGTGAGGCTGAGGGAAGGAGAGCTGGTACTCTGCACAGAGTGAACACACTGACAGACAGGAGTGTCATTCTTATTTACCTCCCAGCAGGAAGATCACCCGTAAGACTGGCTCCCTGCCAGAGTGAAGAACAGAAGAATTAGCAGCATGGAGAATTATAGATATGAGAGTCAGCACTCCCTCAGCACTGACCCTCTGACAGTGCGGCACTCCCTCAGTACTGACCCTCTGACAGTGCGGCACTCCCTCAGCACTGACCCTCTGACAGTGCGGCACTCCCTCAGTACTGACTCTCTGACAGTGCGGCACTCCCTCAGGACTGACTCTCTGACAGTGCGGCACTCCCTCAGTACTGACTCTCTGACAGTGCGGCACTCCCTCAGCACTGACCCTCTGACAGTGCAGCACTCCCTCAGCACTGACCCTCTGACAGTGCGGCACTCCCTCAGTACTGACCCTCTGACAGTGCAGCACTCCCTCAGCACTGACCCTCTGACAGTGCGGCACTCCCTCAGCACTGACCCTCTGACAGTGCGGCACTCCCTCAGCACTGACCCTCTGACAGCGCGGCACTCCCTCAGCACTGACCCTCTGACAGTGCAGCACTCCCTCAGTACTGACCCTCTGACAGTGCAGCACGCCCTCAGCACTGACCCTCTGACAGTGCAGCACGCCCTCAGCACTGACCCTCTGACAGTGCAGCACTCCCTCAGCACTGACCCTCTGACAGTGCAGCACTCCCTCAGCACTGACCCTCTGACAGTGCGGCACTCCCTCAGTACTGACCCTCTGACAGTGTGGCACTCCCTCAGTACTGACCCTCTGACAGTGCAGCACTCCCCCAGTACTGACCCTCTGACAGTGCAGCACTCCCCCAGTACTGACCCTCTGACAGTGCGGCACTCCCTCAGTACTGACCCTCTGACAGTGCAGCACTCCCCCAGTACTGACCCTCTGACAGTGCGGCACTCTCTCAGCACTGACCTTCTGACAGTGCGGCGTCCCTCAGTACTGACCCTCTGACAGTGTGGCACTCCCTCAGCACTGACCCTCTGACAGTGCGGCACTCCCTCAGCACTGACCCTCTGACAGTGCAGCACTCCCTCAGCAGTGACCGTCTGACAGTGCGGCACTGCCTCAGCACTGAACCTCTGACAGTGCGGCACTCCCTCAGCACTGACCCTCTGACAGTGCGGCACTCCCTCAGCAATGACCCTCTGGCAGTGCGGCACTCCCTCAGGACTGATCCCCTGACAATGCGGCACTCCCTCAGTACTGACCCTCTGACAGTGCGGCACTCCCCCAGTACTGACCCTCTGACAGTTCGGCACTCCCTTAGCACTGACCCTCTGACACTGCGGCACTCCCTCAGCACTGACCCTGCATTGTGTGGCACTCCCTCAGTACTGACCCTCTGATAGTGCAGCACTCCCTCAGCACTGACCCTCTGACAGTGCGGCACTCCCTCAGCAGTGACCGTCTGACAGTGCTGCACTCCCTCAGTACTGACCCTCTGATAGTGCAGCACTCCCTCAGTACTGACCCTCTGACAGTGCGGCACTCCCTCAGCACTGACCCTCTGACAGTGCGGCACTCCCTCAGCACTGACCCTCTGACAGTGCGGCACTCCCTCAGCAGTGACCGTCTGACAGTGCTGCACTCCCTCAGTACTGACCCTCTGATAGTGCAGCACTCCCTCAGCACTGACCCTCTGACAGTGCGGCACTGCCTCAGCACTGACCCTCTGACAGTGCGGCACTCCCTCAGCACTGACCCTCTGACAGTGCAGCACTCCCTCAGCAGTGACCGTCTGATAGTGCGGCACTCCCTCAGTACTGACCCTCTGACAGTGCGGCACTCCCTCAGTACTGACCCTCTGACACTGCGGCACTCCCTCAGTACTGACCCTCTGACAGTGCGGCACTCCCTCAGTACTGACCCTCTGACAGTGCAGCACTCTCTCAGTACTGACCCTCTGATAGTGCGGCAGTCCCTCAGCACTGACCGTCTGACAGTGCGGCGCTCCCTCAGTACTGACCCTCTGGCAATGCAGCACTCCCTCAGTACTGACCCTCTGACACTGCGGCACTCCCTCAGTACTGACCCTCTGACAGTGCAGCACTCTCTCAGTACTGACCCTCTGATAGTGCGGCATTCCCTCAGTACTGACCCTCTGATACTGCGGCCCTCCCTCAACACTGACCCTCTGACAGTGCGGCACTCCCTCAGTACTGACCCTCTGACAGTGCAGCACTCCCTCAGCACTGACCCTCTGACAGTGCGGCACTCCCTCAGTACTGACCCTCTGACAGTGCGGCACTCCCTCAGCACTGACCCTCTGACAGTGCGGCACTCCCTCAGTACTGACCCTCTGACAGTGCGGCACTCCCTCAGCACTGATCCTCTGACAGTGCGGCACTCCCTCAGTACTGACCCTCTGACAGTGCGGCACTCCCTCAGTACTGACCCTCTGACAGTGCGGCACTCCTTCAGCACTGACCCTCTGACAGTGCGGCACTCCCTCAGTACTGACCCTCTGACAGTGCGGCACTCCCTCAGCACTGATCCTCTGACAGTGCGGCACTCCCTCAGCACTGACCCTCTGACAGTGCGGCACTCCCTCAGTACTGACCCTCTGACACTTTGTCCCCCCCACAGCACTGGAACTGTCAGCTTGAATTATGGACTCCAGTCCTGTGGAATGGGATTGGAACTCAGAATCGTATTAGTTCATTTTAATGGATTGATTGAAATGAGACAAGTTATTGGTGTTTGCTGCTGGTGTTCAACGATGTTAATTCCACATTGCCAGGAGAAAGCCTTGATGTGTTTTGTTTTTAGCTCACTAATTCTGTTTTATCTTTCCTCTCTCATTGCGAGTTCACAAACTGAGAGAAAAGTAGCTGTCAGTGGCCTGATCTGATGTGGTGTTGGAGCTGCGAGACTGATGCTGAGCCAGGTCAGATGGACATCTCAGTGGCGCCACAGTGACATCACATTAGTTTACAATCTGAGATAATTGGCACATCCACTTGGCTGAATGGAAACTGCTGGAAATCACTTTAATGGACAAATAGTCTCCTGTGTACGGCTGGAGTTAATTGTTTTCTTGGTTTCTGGGCTCTACCTCTCCTTGTCCTCACATGCACCTGAATTAACCGTGCACATACCGGCGGGGTGGGGGAAGGGGGGGAATGGACTATGCTGCTGCTAACTCCATGGGTGAATTTTCCACACAACTCCTCCTCATCTGAATCCTAAATTGGTGTCCCTTCTCCAATGAAATAATACCTTTCCTTAAATAAGGGGTCCGAAACTGCTCACAGTGCTCCAGATGGGGTCTCACCAGTACCTTGTACCGTTGCTGCAAGACTTCCCTACTCTTATATTTCAACCCCCTTAAAATAGGGGTCAACATTCTATGAATCCCACGGCATGGCGGGAACAGGGAATATTTCCTGCGGCAGAAGCCAGTGGGAATTTGCGCCGAATTGCATGATGCCGGCCTTATTAGCGATACATTCAGGGGGTTCCCAATACTTTTCGTGGTCATGGTGAGGGGAGGGTGTTTGGTTGGCTTTGCAACCGAGCCCGTGACTCCCCATAGAATTTGAACTCTCTCCATTCCTTTATCTTCTTGGAGCTCACATCCACTGTGGTTGTGCTAGTCTATTTTATACAAATTATTTTTTTTTTAACTAGCAGGGAAAGAAAACTTTCTATTCAATATACACCTTTGTCTGAAAATGACGCAGTGATATCTGTCAGTTGGGTTGAAGAATCAGTCAGACGTTGCTAGTTCGGCACCTGCTGACATAGATAAGCTGCAGAGCTGGGCTGAGAGGTGGCAAATGGAGTTTAATGCGGAAAAGTGTGAGGTGATTCACTTTGGAAGGAGTAACAGGATTACAGAGCACTGGGCTAATGGTAAGATACTTGGTAGTGTGGATGAACAGAGAGATCTCGGTGTCCATGTGCATAGATCCCTGAAAGTTAGCACCCAGGTTGATAGGGTTGTTAAGAAGGCGTACGGAGTGTTAGCTTTTATTGGTAAAGGGGTTGAATTTCGGAGCCAGGAGGTCATGTTGCAGCTGTACAAAACTCTGGTGCGGCCGCACTTGGAGTATTGCGTACAGTTCTGGTCACCGCATTATAGGAAGGATGTTGGATGCATTGGAAAGGGTGCAGAGGAGATTTACTAGGATGTTGCCTGGTATGGTGGGAAGGTCTTATGAGGAAAGGCTGAGGGACTTGAGGTTGTTTTCGTTAGAGAGAAGAAGGTTAAGAGGTGACTTAATAGAGGCATACAAGATGATCAGAGGATTAGATAGGGTGGATAGTGAGAGCCTTTTTCCTCGGATGGTGATAGTTAGCACGAGGGGACATAGCTTTAAATTCAGGGGTGATAGATATAGGACAGATGTCAGAGGTAGGTTCTTCACTCAGAGAGTGGTAAGGGCGTGGAATGCCCTGCCTGCAGCAGTAGTGGACTCGCCAACATTAAGGGCATTTATAGAACATAGAACATAGAACAGTACAGCACAGAACAGGCCCTTCGGCCCACGATGTTGTGCCGAGCTTTATCTGAAACCAAGATCAAGCTATCCCACTCCCTATCATCCTGGTGTGCTCCATGTGCCTATCCAATAGCCGCTTAAATGTTCCTAAAGTGTCTGACTCCACTATCACTGCAGGCAGTACATTCCACACCCCAACCACTCTCTGCGTAAAGAACCTACCTCTGATATCCTTCCTATATCTCCCACCATGAACCCTATAGTTATGCCCCCTTGTAATAGCTCCATCCACCTGAGGAAATAGTCTTTGAACGTTCACTCTATCTATCCCCTTCATCATTTTATAAACCTCTATTAAGTCTCCCCTCAGCCTCCTCCACTCCAGAGAGAACAGCCCTAGCTCCCTCAACCTTTCCTCATAAGACCTACCCTCCAAACTAGGCAGCATCCTGGTAAATCTCCTCTGCACTCTTTCCAGCGCTTCCACATCCTTCTTATAGTGAGAACTGCACACAATATTCCAAATGTGGTCTCACCAAGGTCCTGTACAGTTGCAGCATAACCCCACGGCTCTTAAACTCCAACCCCCTGTTAATAAAAGCTAACACACTATAGACCTTCTTCACAGCTCTATCCACTTGAGTGGCAACCTTTAGAGATCTGTGGATATGGACCCCAAGATCTCTCTGTTCCTCCACAGTCTTCAGAACCCTACCTTTGACCCTGTAATCCACATTTAAATTAGTCCTACCAAAATGAATCACCTCACATTTATCAGGGTTAAACTCCATTTGCCATTGTTCAGCCCAGCTTTCCATCCTATCTATGTCTCTTTGCAGCCTACAACAGCCCTCCACCTCATCCACTACTCCACCAATCTTGGTGTCATCAGCAAATTTACTGATCCACCCTTCAGCCCCCTCCTCTAAGTCATTAATAAAAATCACAAAGAGCAGAGGACCAAGCACTGATCCCTGTGGCACTCCGCTAGCAACCTGCCTCCAATCCGAAAATTTTCCATCCACCACCACCCTCTGTCTTCGATCAGACAGCCAGTTACCTATCCAATCGGCCAACTTTCCCTCTATCCCACACCTCCTCACTTTCATCATAAGCCGACCATGGGGGACCTTATCAAACGCCTTACTAAAATCCATGTATATGACATCAACTGCCCTACCTTCATCAACACACTTAGTTACCTCCTCAAAAAATTCTATCAAATTTGTGAGGCACGACTTGCCCTTCACGAATCCGTGCTGACTATCCCGGATTAATCCGCATCTTTCGAAATGGTCGTAAATCCCATCCCTAAGGACCTTTTCCATCAATTTACCAACCACCGAAGTAAGGCTAACCGGTCTATAATTACGAGGGTCATTTCTATTTCCTTTCTTAAACAGAGGAACAACATTCGCCATTCTCCAGTCCTCTGGCACCATCCCCGTGGACAGCGAGGACCCAAAGATCAACGCCAAAGGCTCTGCAATCTCATCCCTTGCCTCCCAAAGAATCCTAGGATATATTTCATCAGGCCCAGGGGACTTATCGACCTTCAGTTTATTCAAAACTGCCAAGACATCCTCCCTCCGAACATCTATTTCCTCCAGCCTATTAGCCTGTAACACCTTCTCTTCCTCAAAAACATGGCCCCTCTCCTTGGTGAACACTGAAGAAAAGTATTCATTCATCACCTCGCCTATCTCCACTGACTCCATACACAAGTTCCCACTACTGTCCTTGACCGGCCCTAACCTCACCCTGGTCATTCTTTTATTCCTCACATTAGAGTAAAAAGCCTTGGGGTTTTCCTTGATCCGACTCGCCAAGGACTTCTCATGCCCCCTCCTAGCTCTCCTAAGCCCCTTTTTCAGCTCATTCCTTGCTAACTTGTAACCCTCAATCGAGCCATCTGAACCTTGTTTCCTCATCCCTACATAAGCTTCCCTCTTCCTTTTCACAAGACATTCCACCTCTTTTGTGAACCATGGTTCCCTCACTTGGCCATTTCCTCCCTGCCTGACAGGGACATACCTATCAAGGACACCCAGTATTTGTTCCTTGAAAAAGTTCCACTTTTCATTCGTTCCTTTCCCTGACAGTTTCTGTTCCCAACTTATGCCCCCTAATTCTTGCCTAATCGCATCATAATTACCTCTCCCCCAATTGTAAACCTTGCCCTGCCGTCCGGCCCTATCCCTCTCCATTGCAATAACAAAAGACACCGAATTGTGGTCACTATCTCCAAAGTGCTCTCCCACAACCAAATCTAACACTTGGCCCGGTTCATTTCCCAGTACCAAATCCAATGTGGCCTCACCTCTAGTCGGCCTATCTACATATTGTGTCAGGAACCCCTCCTGCACACACTGCACAAAAACTGCCCCATCCGAACTATTTGACCTACAAAGGTTCCAATCAATATTTGGAAAGTTAAAGTCCCCCATGACAACTACCCTGTGACCCCCACACATATCCATAATCTGCTTAGCAATTTCTTTCTCCCCATCTCTATTACTATTTGGGGGCCTAAAGTAAACACCTAACAACGTGACCGCTCCTTTCCTATTTCTAACCTCAGCCCATATTACCTCAGTGTGCAGATCCCCCTCGAAGTGCCTTTCCGCAGCCGTTAAACTATCCTTGATTAACAATGCCACTCCTCCACCTCTTTTACCAGCTTCCCTACACTTAGTGAAACATCTATACCCCGGAACGTCCAACAACCATTCCTGTCCTTGTTCTACCCACGTCTCCGGCATTTAAATGGTCATTGGATAAACATATGGATGATATTGGAATAGTGTAGGTTACATGGACTTTAGATTGGCTTCACTGGTCGGCGCAACATCGAGGGCCGAAGGGCCTGTACTGCGCTGTAATTTTCCAAGTTCTATGCTATATCAACCTCTCTACATGTGGGTTTTAAAAATTCTTTCTCAGGGGGGTGACAGCCACTGACTAGGCCAGAATTTACAACCCATCTCTAATTCAGACCACCAGACCATAAGAAATAGAAACAGGTGGAGTCCATTCGGCCCCTCAAACCTGCTCCTCCATTCAATAGGATAAAAGCTGATCCAACATTCCTTGTGTCCACTTTCCTGCCCTTTCCCCTTTGATTCCCTTACTGATCAAAAATCTATCTATCTCAGCCTTAAATATACACAAGGACTCTGTCCCCACAGCTCTCTGTGGCAAAGAGTTCCAAAGATTCACCACCCTCTGAGAGAAGAAATTCCTCCTCATCTCAGTCTGAAATTGGTGCCCCTTTATTCTGAGACTCTGCCTCTGGTCGAAGACTCTCCTATGAGGAGGAAACATCCTCTCAGCGTTTACCCTGTCAAGCCCCTTAAGAATCCTATATATTTCAATGAGATCACCTCTCATTCTTCTAAATTCCGATAAGTAGATCCCAATTTGTTTAACCTTTCCTCATAAGACTATACTGCCATACTGGGGAGCATCCTAGTGAACCTTCTCCAATGAAGTCATGCCCTCCCTTGAATAAGGGGACCAAAACTGCTCACAGTGCTCCAGATGGGGTCTCACCAGTACCTTGTACCGTTGCAGCAAGACTTCCCTACTCTTATATTCCAACCCCCTTGAAATAGGGGTCAACATTCCATTAGCCTTCCTGTCTATCTGCTGCACCTGTGTGCTAGCTTTCTGTGTTTGGTGAGAAGGTGGTGGTGAGCAACTATTGTACCTGTGCTATACATATACCTACAGCACTGTTAGGGAGGGAATTCCAAGTCTTTGACCCAACAACAATGAAGGAACGACAACATAATTCCAATCTGGATGGTATGTGACTTGTGTAAGGATGGCAGATTTTCTTCCCTAAGGGACATTCGTGAATTAGATGGATTTTTAACCATAATTGGTGACTATGACTAACTTTTAATTCCAGATTTTTTAATTGAATTTAAATTCCAGTTGCTACTATTGAACACGTCGCCCAGACCATTAGCCTGGACTTTGGATTGTTAGTCCAATGACATTCCCAAAAGCCACTCTCCCCCCAGTTTAAACAATAATTCCACCTCTAAACACATCGCCTTCCAGTGATACCTCCTGTGTACTCAGACATTTGTCAGCAACACGGGGAGGCGATGGCCTTATGGCATTATCACTAGACTATTAATCCAGAATTCGATTTAAAAATAGCTGGAATTAAGAATCTACTGATAGCCATGAAACCATTGTCGATTGTCGGAAAAAACCCCATCTGATTCACTAATGTCCTTTAGGGAAAGAAATCTGTTGTCCTTACCCGGTCTGGCCTACATGTGACTCCAGAGCCACAGCAATGTGGTTGACTCCCAACAGCCCTCCAAGAGCAACTAGGGATGGGCAATAAATGCTGGCCAGCCAACGACGCCCATGTCCCCCAAATGAATAAAAAAAACAGAATTTAGTAGGACAAAGGGACCACCATTTGACTCTTGTCGTCCTTCACTTGATGTTAATAAGAGTCTTTCTTTGTTCTTTACACAAGCTGTGGTTTATTTTCCGTTCCCCTCTGTTCCAGGGATATGGTTTTGATCAGAATAATCTTCAAATCTTGGCTGACTCTGAATTCCTCCAATATTTTTTTCACACCCTCTGGGCAGCTAACATTCCAGCCAGTGCTCCTCTAATTTGGTGTAGCAGCCCATGGAATGTCAGCAGGATCCCCCAGGATTAAACTACCCGCATGTTTTCTTGTGCAGAAAAGAAAATTGGGAATGTTTCCTGAGTTATTGATGTGAAAGGAGATTGCATTTTGCCACCACAGAACACCGTTCAACTTCCTTAAGAGATTTTCTTTAAAGACTCCAGCATTCTGTTTAAATAAAGGTACTAAAATGTGATTGGCTTTCTGCCACATTCCAAGACCAAGTTTATTTAAACTACTTTGAACTGTGTGACGGGATTGGCAATCGCCTGTGAGATGCTTTTGGATATCGGAATGTTTTATATCCAGGTTTATAGGATGTGTGCGGGGGGTGGAAACGGGAAACAGAGGGATGTTACTGTGTGGTTTGTGCAACCATTTGCCCTCTCTTCCAATCCCATCCCGCGAGGTTTGGACAGCCTCGCATTTCCCCGGTGGACCTCAGAGGGGATGATGGAGGCAACTTGTGCTGTGATTCTCCCATCAGCTAAGAGAGAATGAACTGTTAGCAAAGTGCAAGAGATACAGGAAGCTGAAAACCTGGTTTCAAATCCCAAACTTGCCAAGCATCTTGGCCAATTCTCCAGTTCCGTGTCTTCATAGAAATCATAGAAACCCTACAGTACAGAAAGAGGCCATTCGGCCCATCGAGTCTGCACCGACCACAATCCCACCCAGGCCCCACCCCCATATCCCTACATATTTTACCCACTAATCCCTCTAACCTATGCATCTCAGGACAGTAAGGGGCAATTTTTACCATGGCCAATCAACCTAACCCGCACATCTTTGGACTGTGGGAGGAAACCGGAGCACCCGGAGGAAACCCACGCAGACACGAGGAGAATGTGCAAACTCCACACAGACAGTGACCCAAGCTGGAAATCGAACCCAGGTCCCTGGAGCTGTGAAGCAGCAGTGCTAACCACTGTGCCACTTGCTTTTAATTCCATCTTAATGCCTTCCTCTGGTTAGAGTGAAGCACTGAGACAATTTGTATTTAAGCAGCACCTTTCACAACCTTAGGATGTCTCAAAGTTCTTCCCAACCAATGAAGTATTTATGAAATGTAGTTGTTGTAATGCAGCAGCCAATTTGCATATAGCAAGATCCCAAAAACATGGCAATGCCCAGATAATTTGCTTATGACTTAGCAGAAGTCGGTTGATGTGGGATTCGCAACAATTACTCATTCGTGGGACATGGGCATCGCTGGCTGGCCAGCATTTATTGCCCATCCCTAGTTGCCCTTGAGAAGGTGCTGGTGAGCTGCCTTCTTGAATCGCTGCAGTCCATGTGCTGTGGGTTGACCCACAATGCCGTTAGGGAGGGAATTCCAGGATTTTGACTCAGCGACTGCGAAGGAACGGCGATGTATTTCCAAGTCAGGACGGTGAGCGGCTTGGAGGGGAACTTGCAGGTGGTGGTGTTCCCATGTACCTGCTGCCCTTGTCCTTCTAGATGGAAGTGGTCGTGGGTTTGGAAGATGCTGTCTAAGGAGAATTTTCCTGTCCTGCCTGCCATGAAAATTGTAGTGAGAGGGGGAAGGAGGTGGCCCGGGGGGGGGCGGGGGGGGTGGTGATGGTGGAGGACGCGAACTATGCAAATGTTCATTGACCATGGGTGGGATTTTCCAGTTTTGGGGGCGAGTGTGGCTGGAAAATCCGGCCCCTGATCTACACAGTGGGACTCTAAGGGAGGAGAAAGAGGCAGATTGTTTAGGGAGGGAATTCCAGATCTTAGTGTTCATGTATTTAATTGAATGCAGGTGATGTGCATTAATTGGGTATTCACTTGCATCCCTATAAATAAACCCAGTCTGTAAACTGCAGTGATTGGATTAGGAGATATGTGCTTACGGTGTGCAATTCTGTAAACATAGGTAGAAGTATGTAAAGATTGGTTCCAGTTGTATCCTTCGCCAATTAGTTCACTGGAATATAACACTTAGGGTCTAGGCAGTTGAAGGCATATCCTTCAATAGTGGAATGATGGACATTTGAGGAGGAGATCAGAATTGAAGGAGCATAGAGATCTCGGAGGGTTGTAGGGCTGGAAGATGTTACAGGGATAAGGAGGAGGAGGAGCAGCCATAGAGGGATTTGAAAATATGGCTGGGAATTTTGAAATCAGACATTATCCAAGTCATTACACGGCAAAGTACAAAGGGTGACTGACTAATGTAGGACTTTGCCCCAGTGCCTTCTGTGAAGGAGGAGGGAAGGTGATGTGATCCTAATAAGTACTTCAATTATAATGAGCCTTAATGCATGTATTTTTAAAAATAAAACACAAGATGAAATCTAATAATGTGGTGGGCATCGATAGAGTTAAAAATCGAGTGGAGAAGTAGCGAAACCTCTTGACAGCTGTCTTACTGTGGGTAAAAATTAACTGAGGAAGCAAGGCTGAAGGGTGTGCATTTTGAAAGTATAATGAATCATTTTCTTTGGTAAATCTGGCAAACATCAAACCTGTTCCTGTGGCCCCTTCATTTGGGTGAACCCTCTGTGACATATCAAATTTAATGAGATTGTACAAAGTCAGAATCTGGGACAGAGGCAGCGCTGTGTGCTGCAGAGTCCCATAGCACTCCAAGAACCAATAGAACCTCTCTCTCTCTCTCTCTCACTCTAAATATATCTGCTCCAGGGAAAAAAAAACGTCTTTGTCTTTCGGAATTACTGTGGACTGTTCTGCTTTCTGTGGATATATTATTAAACCTTCCCCTTTCTTCGAGGCAAGTGATTGGCAGAGTTTAGAGCACCACAGGGCATCACTTCCTTTCTCCATTTGGGTTCTGTACAAGAATTATCCACATGATCTCAGTGATCATGCTCAGAAATCTAATGAGACAAACTTATTCAAATTTAACCTGGACCAGATCAAAGTCCAAGACCCTATTTATCATTTTAAAAAAAAGATTTGCTTCTTTTCTGAAGATAGGGTCGCACCCATCAATCTCTGTGCTCGCCAACATACCGTGACTCCCAATCAACCTCCAATTTAAAACTCTCATCATTGTTTTCAAATCTCTCCATGGCCTCGTCCCTCCCTGTCTCTGTAACATCATCCAGCCCCATAACCCTCCCCTGCCAGTAACGCACTCATCTCTGAGGGGAGGTCGTGGTGTCATGTTCCATTTCGGAATCTTAAACACAAAAATCAAAACTGACAGTCCAGGGCAGTACTGGCGGAGTGTTACACTGCTGGAGGTGCCACCGTCATCGCATGGCACCATTTCGAAGACGAGCAGGGGATTTCTGCCCAGTTCCAAAGAACAGTACAGCACAGGAACAGGCCCTTCGGTCCTCCAAGCCCGTGCCAATCACGATGCCCTAACTAAACTAAAAAAAAAAACCTTCTGCCCTTACTCAGTCTGTATCCCTCTATTCCCTCCCTATTCATGTACCCATCTCTTAAATGTTGCTAATGTGCCTGCTTCCACCACCTCCTCTGGCAGCGCGTTCCAGGCACCCACCACTCTCTGCGTGAAAAACCTCCCCCGCACATCTTCCTTAAACTTTCCCCCCCTCACCTTGAACCTGTGCCCCCCTTGTAATTGACACTTCCATCCTGGGAAAAAGCCTCTGACTATCCACCCTGTCTATGCCTCTCATAATTTTGTAGACCTTTATCAGGTCTCCCCTCAGCCTCCATCTTTCCAGTGAAAACAATCCTAGTTTATTCAACCTCTCCTTATAGTCAATGCCCTCAAGACAAGGCAACAACCTGGTGAGCCTTCTTTGCACTCTCTGCAAAGCTTCCACACCCTTCTGGTAGTCTGGTGTCCAGAACTGCACGCAATACTCCAAATGCGGCCTAACCAAGGTTTTATATAGCTGCAACATGATTTGCCAACTCCTGTACTCAATCCCCCAACTGATGAAGGCGAGCATGCCACATGCCTTCTTCAACACCTTGGCCACCTGTGTTGCCACTTTTAGGGACTGTGGACCTGCGCGCCCAGATCCCTCAATCAACATCACTAAAATAGGTGACCCTGTCATTATTCCTTTGCTATTTATGGGAATTTGCTGTGTGCAAATTGGTGATGCATTTTCTAAGTTGCTGCAATGACTATACTTTCTTGGCTGTCAGGGACTTTGGAACATTTGGTGGTCATGAAAGTTGCTTAATAAATGTGAGTCTTTCTTCCTCACTATAGCCCACCCAAGGCAAGACACTTTCAAGACCTTCTGTTTCATCCTAATCAGGAAATAGGCAATACCGGAAACATCAATGCGGCGTCCTCTCTCAGCTCTGCAGCAGCAAATACTCCTGATTGAAAATGTTGACAAACAGCATGGTAAAGTCTGGAGCCTGCGGGGCCATAGCGGGGCATCTCGGAGGAAGATCTGTGATTCCAATCTAATAAAGAGGCAGCAGACAAACTTTAGATAACTAATCTGTGTGAAACTGATGTCCATAATCTAGTTCAGTAAAGCTGTTGGGTGGAATTGGTACTCACTGATAAATAAAAGAGTTCGTGCTATTTGATTGACATTTGCAAATTTCTGCTGGTATTTGACCTTATTGTTAGTAATAACGACACAGAGTTTCCCTTCCGGTAGATCCGTAAGCAAAGCTCTGGATATTATCACTGCTTGGTAGTGTCATTCCCAAGCTGAAGTTGGCGAGTGCACCTAAAGAGAAAGGCTGAGTTAGCGCTGGTAGATGAATAGGTGATGGCAGATGGATGGCTTTTCAATATGGTTCATTCAGAATGGGGGTAAGTCCTGAAATGGAAAAGAAGCAGGGCTTTGTGTGAATGGAAACAAGCGAAAGAGATGCAATTCAGCAAAGAGGCCGCACAGCAAAACCCAACCACTAACACTAATGTACAAAACTGAACTCTGGGAATGATGTCCACAGTGGTCAGAGTCTCATTATACACTTGAGCCTCACTGGGAGCATGTAGGGCAGCTAAAGAGGTGGATTGTGAGAAGGCCAGGGCACAGTATAGTCATTATCCTAGTCTAAGCCCCAGCTTAGTTGGAAACAGATAGGAGGCTAGGCACATGCCTCTCCCAGCAAGCTTTGTGCCAAGCAGACATTCCACCGTGTCTGGAAATCTAGGAACGTGTCACTCACTTTGATCCATTTGTAGCCATTCCAGTGAGGAGAAAAAAACGATTTCAGAACTAAAACAAGTCAAATTTTACTAACTTCTGAGAATTTAAGGCTCGAAGATGTAACAAGACATCAGTGAAAAGGCAAATTAAGGTCTTCTTGTTGTTAACCCATCCGTATTCATGCTGAATAATGTGAAACTTGACACAGTCAATATTGACGGTAGTTTAAACTTTACAAAGGAACAGAGATGGGGATGTTGGTCCTCCCTCTGTCTGTACTTTGAGTAAAAAAGGAGCATTGGGGGAGGGGAATGAATTTTACTTTGTGGTTTCAATGCACCTTTTCTTCCAATGGGACAATTCCCAGGTGTCTCCAGAATGGTATTCAGCGCTTGAAGATGTGAATTGGGGTCCTGTAATGCCATGTTTTAGGATCACAATCAAACTGGGCAGAGCGTGGTTGCGGTTTGAGGTCGTTGTTGGCCTAACCTGTTGTCAAGGGAGCTTCAATCATAAAAGGGTAAAAAAATCTTAAACATCAATAAATTAAAACATCGGCTTCACAGATACAATCCATTCTATTACAGTCAATGGAACTGAATATTGAGTGGGAACATCAGACAAAGCATAACACATAGGAGCAGGAGTAGGGCAGCACGGTGGCACAGTGGTTAGCACTGCTGCCACACAGTGCCAGGGACCCGGGTTCAATTCTGGCCTTGGGTGACTGTGCGGAGTTTGCACGTTCTCCCCATGTCTGCGTAGGTTGCCTCCAGGTGCTCTGGTTTCCTCTCACAAGATGTGCGGGTTATGTTGATTGGCCATGATAAATTGCCCCTTAATGTCAGGGGGATTAGGAGGGTAAATATGTGGGGTTCCGGGGATAGGACAGAACCTGGGTGGGATTGTTGTTGTGCAGGCTCGATGGGCCAAATGGCCTCCTTCAGCGCTGTAGATTCTATGATTCTAGACCATGCGGCCCCTCGAGCCTGCTACACCATTCAGTAAGATCATGGCTGATCTTCAACTTTTTTGCCCAAACCTTGATTCCCAAAAATCTATCAATCTCACTCTTGAATATACTTGATGACTAAGTATCCTCAAGCCCCTAGGGTGGAGAATTCCAAAGATTCCCAACCCTCTGCGCAAAGAAATTTCTCCTCATCAGTCCCAGATGGTCAACTCCTTTTCATGAAAGCGTGACCCTTAGATCTAGACTCTCCAGCCAGTATAAACAGCCACCCACAGCCTCCTCTATCGAGCTCGCTAAGAATTTTATACATTTCAGTGAGATCATCCTTCTAAATTCCAGGAGGCTCATTTTACTCAAATTCTCCTTATGCAGCAACCCTCTCATCCCAGGGGTCTATTAAGAGACCTTTGTTGCAGCTATTCGAAGCCATGTGTATCCTCCCATACATGTGGAGACCATGGCAACAGTTGCGAGAACCACCCTGTGCTCACATACAAGATGAATTTCTGATCCCAACAACCCCACCAAAGTCTCAATTCTTCCTCATGTGTAGATTGGAAAATCTCGGGTGACACTCTAGTGCAGTGCTGGGGGAGAGCTGCACTGTCAGAAGTACCATTTTTTGATGGGAGGTCAAACTGGACCAGTTGGATGTAAGATGGCACTATTTTGAAGAATAGGGGTCTTCTTCTTTGTGTCCTGTCCAATATTCAACCATCAATCAATATCAAAAGATCTCAAGGGTCGATGCTTGTGTTAAAATAATAATTGGGCACAATGTCATTGATACTTAGCAGTATGTTGCAATTGGGGTACCGCAGCTACTAAGTTCTAGGCAATATTTCCTTCAGTTGATTGATCTATGGGACAATGATTGAGATTACTCTTTGCTGGCTCCACTTATCTAACACTGCCTTAATCTCAGTGAGTGCATTGAATTATTTTTGATTCCAGTTTTATTTTGTCATAGAACCACTGACTCATACTGATGTGCATTGCCATGGGACTGCCCTCGTGCATTGTGCCTATGCCACTGTCCCTTGTGTCAGCCAGGGCTCAGTTAATAGTCCACTAGCCTCTGGGGCCAGAAGGTTGTGTGTTTAAATCCTGTTCCAGAGACCCAAGCATATCTTTCAGGCTGACATAACTGGTGTGGTACTAAGGGAGTGTCGCACTGTTGTGGGTGCTGTCTTTCAAATGCTATATTAAATCATG
This sequence comes from Mustelus asterias, assembly GCF_964213995.1. Lineage (NCBI taxonomy): Eukaryota > Metazoa > Chordata > Chondrichthyes > Carcharhiniformes > Triakidae > Mustelus > Mustelus asterias. The sequence goes on from NC_135827.1 coordinate 38,938,647, forward strand.
ACCCTGTCTGTCCTCATAAGTGAGCCTAAAATATCTCATGGCACTATAATGAGTGCCATGCTATAGGGTGGCATGGTAGCACAGTGGTTAGCACTACTGCCTCACAGCACCAGGGACCTGGGTTCGATTCCTGACTTGGGTCACTGTCTGTACAGAAATTGCACGTTCTCCCTGTGTCTGCGTGGGTTTCCTCCGATGCTCCGGTTTCCTCCCACAGTCCAAAAGACATGCAGGTTAGGTGCATTGGCCATGCTAAATTCTGCCTCAGTGTACCCAAACACATGCCAGAGTGTGACGACTAGGGGATTTTCACAGTGACTTCATTGCAGTGTTAATGTAAGCCTGCTTGTGACACTAATAAATAAAATAAATAAATTGAAGCAGAATGATGCCCTGACCAATATTTATCCCTCAATTATCATTTCTAAAAGTTAGATTATGAGGTAATTTATCACATTACTGTTTGTGGGATCTTTCTCTGCCGAATTCCATTTTGCGAGCCTCCGGGGCAGGCATGCCGGTAAAATTCCGGCTAATGTTTCAGGTCCATATGGCTGAACCAACTCAAAACTCTGTTCCTCTCCGTACAAATGCTGCCAGACCTGCCGAGTTTATTCAGCACTTTTTGTTCTTATGTTGAAGGTACTTAATTGGTTGTAAAGTGTGTTTGGACATTCTGAGGTTGTGAAAGGCATTGGGCGGAATTTTCCGGCCCTGCTTCCCCGAAACCGGAAAATCCCACCCACACGGTCAACAGACCTTTCCTTGGTCCGCCCCTCGCCCACTCAGATGGCGGGTGGAACTGGAAAGTTTGCCCCATTGTATGCATGTTAGTCCATTTTGCTTTCTGTGTGAACCAAAGCAGTAAGTTAATTATTCAGGGAAAACATCACAGCCGAGTCCAGATCCCGTCCTTGGGTCATCACTACCCTGCATATCCCAGTTGTTGGATATTTATCAGGGTCAAAAAAACAACCCAGCCAAGCCCAAAGCCAGGAGAACAATTCTTAATGCAAAGAATGGAAGAAGTGTGGAACTCTCTATCAGAAAGACAGCTAGAGATGTTGATTCAATTAATAATTTAAAATCTGAGATCTATAGATTGCCAACGATACCCAAGGGTATGGAGCCAAAGTATGCAAATACAGCTGAGATACAGATTAGCCATGATAATGAGTAACTTGGAGGGGAATCACCAGGTGGTAGTGTTCCCAGGTATCAGCTACTCTTCTTCTAGATGGTGGAGGTTGTGGGTTTGGAAGGTGCTAGCTAAGGAGCCTTGGTGAGTTCCTGCAGTGCATCTTGTAGGTGGTACAGACTGCTGCCACTGTGTGTCGGTAGTGAAGGGATTGAATGTTTGTGGAAGGGGTGCCAATCAAGTGGGGCTGCTTAGTCCTGGGTGGTGTTGGGTTTCTTGAGTGTTGTTGGAGTTGCACTAATCCAGGCGAATGGAAAGTATTCCATCCCACTCCTGGCTTGTGCCTTGTAGATAGTGGACAGGCTTTGGGGAGTCAGGAGGTGAGTTACTCATCACAGTACCCCAACACTTTGATCTTCTCTTGTAGCCACAGTATTTATATGGCTGGTCCAATTCAGTTTCTGGTCAATGATAATCCCCAGGATGTTGATAGTGGGGGATTCAGTGATGGGAATGCCGGAATGGTCTCCCCCTATCCCTATGTTCTTATTTTTTCCTCTCCCAGACAGTTATCATGGGCCATCCCGCCATTGCTAGGACTGAGATAGCTAACTGATCACCAACTCCCATTTTAACCTAATGATCTGGAATGGTTTACTTCAGAACTGGGCTGTGCATTGAGACATTTGCAATAAGTCATGGCTTTCCGTTTACTCTGAAATTCATGTTTTTGTTGAGTTGTTTTTTCCCAGATTACATCTTGGACTGAACGGGTATTTTTTTCTGGACAGAGTTAAGGAACTTCCTGCCTTTATTCAATATCCTCAGTAACTGAAGTTGACCTTATTATTGCCCAGTGAGCACTTGCCAGCCTGGATGGAGATCAGGAACTGGAACCCGCACTGATTTCCCCCCTCCCTAAAGCAAATGCATCAAGACTCACTGTGACAGTCCCACTGCGACCATCTTTGAAATCACCTAGCCAAAGGTTTGCTCCATTTTAATAACCTCAGGATGTCTTGAAAGCCTTTAATGAAGTATCGTTGAAATGTAGTCACTGCTGTAATTTAGGGAATAGGAGCTCATTTGCATCTAAGAGGCCAAATGGAACTCAGTTTAAAGGTTCAGCATGAGGATTCATTTCCCATCTAAGGGCCTCGATTAGTGGTGGGACAGGAAGGTTGTCTATGGATTCAATCAGGGTGGCGGTGGGAAAGTGATGGAATCCCACCTGCCACCCTCTCACCTGATTAAATGCCCTCACCAAACTAGCTGTGGAAAGGACATTAAATTTTACCCATGTAATATGTAAAACAATCACTCTGTAATTTTGCGGAGAGAGAATTGGGCCAACGTTTGGAGTCAGGATGATTCTGGAGTCACATGTAGGCCAGACCGGGTAAGGATGGCAGATTCCCTTCCTTAAAGGACATTGGTGAACCAGATGGATTTACACAACAATTGACAATGGTTTCATGGTCATCATTAGACTTTTAATTCCAGGTTTCGATTGAATTCAAATTTCACCATCTGGCATGGCGGGATTTGAACCCGGATCCCCAGAGCATGTCTCTGGGTTTCTGGATTACTCGTCCAGCGACAATACCACTACACCACAACCTCCCCTAGATGTGATGGAGGCAAAGGAACTGAGAGAATGGGATGGAGTCCTGACAGGATGTGGGGTGTGAAGAGCTGTATTCAAGGTAGCTGTGGGAGAAGGGTCATCCAGACTTGAAACGTTGGCTCTGTTCTCTCTCCACAGATACTGTCAGACCTGCTGAGATTTTCCAGCACTTTCTGTTTCCGTTTTAGATTCCAGCATCAGCAGTATTTTGCTTTTATCATTTAGTAATTTTCTGCTCCCACCTGTGGTGACACAGTGGAGCCTCCAATGTTTATTGGCCCAGACTGTACTGCAGGCTCCATGTTGGATTGAGGCAGCAATCCAGTGCTGGCATTTCCTGCCATGCTGGTTGTATCACAGCTTGGTCTGACTCCTGCTCGGCCCAAGACCGCAAGGAACTACAAAAGGTTGTGAATATAGCCCAATCCATCACACAAACCAGCCTCCCACCCATTGACTCTGCCTACACTTCCCGCTGTCTCGGCAAAGCAGCCAGCATAATTAAGGACCTCACGCACCCCGGACATTCTGTCTTCCACCTTCTTCTGTCGGGAAAAAGATACAAAAGTCTGAAGTCATGTACCAACCGACTCAAGAATAGCTTCTTCCCCGCTGCTGTCAGACTTTTGACTGGACCTACCTTGCATTAAGTTGATCTTTTTCTATACCCTAGCTATGACTGTAACATTACATTCTGCATTCTCTCATTTCCTTCTCTATGAACGGTATGTTTTGTCAGTATAGCGCACAAGAAACAATATATTTCACTGTAAATATATGTGACAAAAATAAATCAAATCAAATCAAAAATCAAAAACCACAAAGTTATTTCTTTCGATTCTCAGTTGGTGCTAATATGGCTGCTTCCGATTCTGGGAACAGATTGGCTACATTGGCTCTAGCTTCCTCAGGTTGGGAAAGGGAAAGAATGAACTGGGATTTCCGGTCATGAGAATTGTAAAATACACATTTTACGGTTGTAAGCTGAAAATAGAAACATAGAAACATATAGAAGAGAAAAAGGCCATTCAGCTCTTTGTTCTTGAGCTGGTTCTTTGAAAGAGTAGTTGGACTTAATCCCACACACCCATGTGTTTTGTTTGTTTGTGGGTGGCATGGTGGCACAGTGGCTAGCACTGTTGCCTCACAGAACCAGGGACCCAGGTTCGATTCCCGGCTTGGGTCACTGTTTTTGTGGAGTTTGCACGTACTCCCCGTGTCTGCATGGGTTTCCTCCGGGTGCTCCGGTTTCCTCCCACAGTCTGAAAGATGTGCTGGTTAGGGTGCATTGGTCGTGCTAAATTCTCCCTCAGTGTACCCGAACAGGCACCGGAGTGTGGCGACTAGGGGATTTTCACAGTTAATTCATTGCAGTGTTAATATAAGCCTACTTCGGACACTAATAAATAAACTTTAAACTTGTTCCCTATCTTCAGATTCTCTTTAAAATGATCAATAGAATTGTCTTTCAGGTAGAGGGTCCCAGACTCTGACAACACACTGAGTGAAAAAAATTCTCATCTCCCCTCCAGATCTTTTGCCGATGATTTTCAATTTATGACCTCGAGTTATTGATCCATTTGCCAGACAGAATTGATTTTCTCTCTCTGCTGTATAAAACCTCTCACCATCTTGCAAACCGATATTAGGTCACCCTTGTTTCAAAGCGAGCAGTCCAAATCTTCCCAGCCTCTTTTCAATCCGAAGACCCCCATGCCTGGTAACCAGGGTAACAAGCTCTCATGACAGAAAATAAGGGATTGTGGGATTGGGAGGGGGCTGGCGTGGGCAGGTGGGCAGTTACTGGCGACTAATTGAACTGGGGTGAGGTACATGGGTGGGTGAAAGGCAGGTGGGTGATCATAAGGGGGAGGTTTAGACCAACCAAATGTTACAACTTCCCTTGAGGAGTCACAAGATTATCCTGTCTCTCCTGACCAGTTCACAGATTCGCAATCCTGTTCAAATCACGCAACTGGATTCCCAGGCTCAGTCTCCTAGAAATATGGGATAAAAGGCACCCAGGATAAGGGTCGCAGGATAAATGATCAGTGGCACAGTGGTTAGCATTGCTGCCTCACAGTGCCAGGGACCCGGGTTCAATTCTGGCCTCGGGTCACCGTTTGTGTGGAGTTTGCACGTTCTCCATGTGTCTGCGTGGGTTTCCTCTGAGTGCTCCAGTTTCCTCGCACACTCCAAAGATGTGCAGATTAGGTGGATTTCCCATGCTAACTTGCCCCTTAGTGTCAGGGAGACTAGCAGGGTGAATATGTGGGTTTAGAGGGATAGGGTGGGATTGTTGTTGGTGCAGGCTTGAATGGGCCAAATGGCCTCCTCTGCAGTGTATGGATTCTATGATTCTAAGATAACAGACAATCCATTAAAATTAAAGACAGTGGGTCGCTCTCCGAGTAACATTCTCAGTTCAAGAAATTTGCCTCTGTTGTGATCTCATCCTTTTTTGTCGGGGAATCGTTCCTGGTTGTTGGATCCATTCGCTCCTTTGAACAGGCGAGGGGACAGCACTTGGTACGATTTTTAAAATGAATTTCTTTTACTGAACAGAACTCAAAGAAAATTAGATCATGATAGAAGCAGAGAGAAAGCAAAGCGAACTTGGGAAGACTGGCTTTTACTCTCAGCCCCTGGACTGATCACATTGAACTGAGCTTGAACAGAATCTTGAAAACAAACTGCACAAACACACCAAAACCCACAATATATCTCGACCCTTATCTCATTATTGTAAGCGTCCTTCACTTGCTGTCTCTGTCTGGCAAACTTGAAGATTGAAGTTTATTTAATATTGTCACATGTTCTTATTTATTATTGTCACAACTTGTTCCATACCTTCAAATTCTCTTTACAGTTATCAAATTTATGAAGTTTCAAAGCCTTAGGACTTGTTTTGCCTGCTGTGTACCCTTCAGGAATGCAGTCAATGTTTAGCTAACCCAGCATGCCTTCTGAGTTTTAAAATGTAGCTGAGTTAGCAGTGTTAGTGAACCCCTACATTTAAATGTCATTGCATAAGCAGAAATATCTTAAAATGAAGTCTTTGCATAGACTGAAGCTTACAGAGTAAGCATACATAGGATCTGTCACAGGTCAAATAGTTCAATGACACTCAGTACTTACACTCTTTCAGCAAGTAGTCTTGCAACACCAGGTTAAAGTCCAACAGGTTTATTTGGTAGCACGAGCTTTCGGAGCGCTGCTCCTTCATCAGATGAGTGCAGGATTCTCACTTGATGAAGGGGCAGTACTCCGTTGGTAAAGATGGTAGGGGGAATTATTGGAGTGGGGCCACTAGATACAATAGCATTCCTGTCACTACTATCTGATATCAGCTCAGCATCATATCAGCCTCCTGAAAAGTGAATGGATGCTAGGTATCATCTCCAGTGATATCGATGCGATAGTTTTGGAGGAAGTGTGAACAGTGCAGGAATATAATTTGTTGTGCCCGTTTTGAAAAAAAAACCTTTAATTTATTTAAATGTATTCTTATTATATAAATATCATTATCTCTCTGCTGATGGGGAACAGTTCTGTAAAATGTTTTTTTATCATTTGTCTTATTTGCATAATTTATTCAGGTATATTAGGAACTAATTTCATACTTCATTCTCTCGGCAGGCCGGCCTCAGTTCAAACCCTATAAACAGCAGAATGTTAATAACGTGTCAGACAGTTGGCAGGTGTAAATATAGAATTATTTTAAATCTGTTGATTCAGACAGGAAATGAGGCAAGGGTTGCGTTCGCGGAAGACTCCATGTTGGTCATGATTGGATTTACTGATGGTCAACAATTATCCGTTGATACGGTATAGCGCCTTTAGAACAAAGAACAAAGAGCAAAGAAAAGTACAGCACAGGGACAGGCCCTTCGGCCCTCCAAGCCTACACAGACCATGCTGCCCGCCTGAGCTAAAACCTCCTATCCTTCTGAGGAACATATCCCTCTATTCCCATCCTGTTTATGCATTCGTTAAGATGCCCCTTAAAAGTCACCATCGTATCTGCTTCCACTACCTCCTCCAGCAGCGAGTTCCACCCTTGGAAAAAGCTTCTGACTATCCAAAAAGCTTCTCACTATCCAGTGTGGTACAATGTCCCAAGTCACTTCACTGGAATGTTATCAAACCACTCAGACATGTAAACCCAACAGCCCTTTGAAATATTTATAGGATTTTATAGAATTTATAGAAACCCTACAGTGCAGAAGGAGGCCATTCGGCTCATCGAGTCTGCACTGACCATAATCCCACCCAGGCCCTATCCCCATAACCCCACCTATTGACCCTGCTGGTCCTCCTGACACTAAGGGCCCTATTTTACCACGTTGATTCTAAGTGCTGGGCGGACTTGAAACTGGGAGAGTCTCAGAATCGACTTTTAGACCCATTCCCTGGCGTCCCCATACGCACTCTGCTTGAAAAAAAATCAGAAATTCCGAATCGCGCTACAGAAGCCTGTGGGCGGGGCTTAACGCGCCCGAATTCCTGCAGCTCCAATCGGTGCCTCAAACTGCGCATGCGCAGGAAAAAAAAGATAGAATGCCGCTCCCCTGGCCCCCACAGACATTGCCCCACCCCCATAACATTACTGACCCCCTTAGCCCCCCACCCCCCTGCCACCCAGACCGATAGCGAGCCCCTCCCCCTTCCCCCTCACTGATCTCAGGCAGAGTGGCAGCAGACCCCCCTCTTCCCTCTCACTGATCTCAGGCAGAGTGGCAGCAGACCCCCCCCCCGTCCCCCTCACTGATCTCAGGCAGAGTGGCAGCAGACCCCCCCTTCCCCCCACCGATCTCAAGCAGAGAGCTGTTGGACACTCGGTATTTACTTCCTCACTAACTGGAGCACCCGAATCGGACTTTTGCGGACCATGTCTGTTTTGTGCTGATTCTGGGTGGGCGAACACGCTGATAAAGGGGGAAGTGCCGGTAAGGTTCGACGTTAAGTCAATTTAAATGCATGCAAATGCATTTAAATGGCCGTTGCTCTCGTTTCGGGCGCGGTCCCGATCGCAGGCATTTTCGGGCCTTGGTAAAGGGGGAACCGGCGTGGAGGCAGGCGTGGGTTGTGCTACTCACCTCATGCCCAACTTTACCAAGTTTTAACTTGATGGTAAAATTGAGCCCGAAGGGACAATTCAGCATGGTCAATCCACCTCACCCACACTTACCTGGGTTCCTTCGCCTCGCCTATTTTCACCACACCACCATTGGTGAACATGTCTTCTGCTGCCTTAGCTCTGGAACTACCCCCCTAACTCTTTCTGTCCACCTCTCTACTCTCTCTCCTCCTTAAAGACATTTCTCAGAATCTCTTTGTTTGAGTAATCGTTTGGTTCACATGTCCGAATGGGGGGAATTTTCCAGCCGTTCACACCGACGGGATTTTCCGGTCCCGCTGCAGTGAGCAGAGATTTAGCTGAGTGCCAAGTTCTCCGTCCTCGCTTGCAGTGGTGGCAGGGTGTGAACGACCTGAAAATCCCGGCCAATATCTCCCTGTGGGGATCGGTGTCAAAATCTATTTGATGATGCCCCTTTGGAGCGCCATGGATCTTATTACAACATTAAAGGCGCCACATAAAATGCAAGTTGTTGTCAGTTTCTGCATGATCCTGGTGTGTGCATGGGGAAACACGGGATGTGGAAACTGCATAAAAATCTTGAAACTAACTCAAATTAATAAAGCTTGTCCAATGTGTCGATCAATAAGGAATATTCCACACTTGTGAACGGTGCACAACTCCTGAATACCTGTGGTTCTGTCACATCGCTGCTCATAAACAAAATTCCATCCTTATTTTCCTTGTCTGTATTTCATGTTTATATTTGATGGAGTCAATGGGGTGACACGGTAGCACAGTGGTTAGCACTGCTGCCTCATAGCGCCGGGGACCCGGGTTCGATTCAGAGCTTGGGTCACTGTCTGTGCGGAGTTTGCACATTCTCCCCATGTCTGCGTGGGTTTCCTCCGGGTGCTCTGATTTCCTCCCATAGTCCAAAGATGTGCGGGTTATGTGCATTGGCCATGCTAAATTGACCCTTAGTGTCAGGGGGACTAGCAGGGTAAATACGTGGGGTTATGGGAATAGGGCCTGGGTGGGATTGTTGGCGGTGCAGACTCGATGGGCCGAATGGCCTCCTTCTGCACTGTAGGGATTCTAAGATTTGATTCTATGATTCTATGATAGTGAGAAATGATCTTCATTGACAAGATAATTGGTAACCAGACAACATGGATTCAATATAACTGGCCAAAAACTGGAGGGGAGAGGAGGAGATTTAATTTTTATGGTTGAATTGTGATCTGGAAAGCACGCCCTGATAGGGCGATGGCTGCAGGTTCAAAGTCGCTTTTTAGAGGAAATTGAGGAAATGTTTCTTTCAAAGACCCAACACTGACACGATGGTCCGAATGGCCTCCCACTGTCCGATATCATTTCATGATTCTATGAATAGTACGTATCACATTGAAACAACAAGAAAAAACATTTTTCTCCTCACCTTATCTTATTTTCCTTTGTGGGGAGAGTTTTGCAGTCAAGGACCACTTTTCTAGCAGGGCGGCATGGTGGCACAATGGTTAGCATTGCTGCCTCACAGCACCTGAGTTCGATTCCTGGCTTGGGTCACTGTCTGTGTGGAGTCTGCATGTTCTCCCCATGTCTGCATGGGTTCCCTCCGGGTGCTCTGGTTTCCTCCCACAGTCCGAAAGACTAGGTTAGGTGCATTGGCCATGCTAAATTCTCCCTCAGTGTACCCGAGCAGGTGGTGGAGTGTGGCGACTCGGGGATTTTCACAGTAACTTCACTGCAGTGTTAATGTAAGCCTACTTGTGACTAATAAATAATTAAAGCTGAACAGTAAATGTCACTACTTCATCAGCCCTCTAGGAGGCAGAATTGAGCATTGTTGTCCCGTGAGTTTGTTTTGCTGTTTTTATTCCTGGATTATAAAAAAACAAAGAACTGGGGTTTGTTTTTAGTTGGATAGAATTGAAAAATAGAGAAATTGGCTGGAATCTTACCGTCCCGCCCGCCATGGGAATCGGAGCGGGCGAGGAGCGGACAATTGGAAAGTTCATTGACCTCAGGTGGGATTTTCCGGTCTCGGGCCCAGCGAGACTGTAAAGTCCCGCCCATTGAGTCACTGGCGAAGCTGCAGAGAAGATTTACAAGGAAGATATCAGAACTCTGAAGTCATACTGATTAGGAAAAGGTGAACAGGCCAAAAAGAGAAGGTCGAGTAAAGACCCAATGGAGGTCTTTTGAATTATGAAAGGCTTATGATAGAGTAGAGAATAGGGGAGATGATGGCACAGGGGTAATGTCACCTAGTAATCCAGAGGCCCAGGCTAATGCTAATGCTCTAGGGACAGAAAGTGAGACCCGGGTCTCCTTGAAAATGGAGTCACAGGTGGACAGAGTGGTGAAGAAGGCATTCAGCATGCTTGGTTTCATTGGTCAGAATATTGAATGTAGGAGCTGGGACGTCTTGCTGAAGTTGTACAAGACATTGGTCAGGCCACACTTGGAATACTGTGTACAGTTCTGGTCACCCTATTATAGAAAGGATATTATTAAACTACGAAGAGTGCAGAAAAGATTTACTAGGATGCTACCGGGACTTGATGGTTTGAGTTATAAGGAGAGGCTGGATAGACTGGGACTTTTTTCCCTGAAGCGTAGAAGGCTGAGGGTGATCTTATAGAGGTCTATAAAATAATGAGGGGCACAGATCAGCTAGATAGTCAATATCTCTTCCCAAAGGTAGGGGACTCTAAAACTAGAGGGCATAGGTTTAAGATGAGAGGGGAGAGATACAAAAGTGTCCAGAGGGGCAATTTTTTCACAGAGAGGGTGGTGAGTATCTGGAACAAGTTGCCAGAGGTAGTAGTAGAAGCGGGTACAATTTTGTGTTTTAAAAAGCATTTAGATAATTACATGGGTAAGATGGGTATACAGGGATATGGGCCAAATGGGGGCAATTGGGATTAGCTTAGGAGTTTAAAAAAAAAGGATGGCATGGACAAGTTGGGCCGAAGGGCCTGTTTCCACACTGTAAACCTCTATGACTCGATGACTCTATGACAGGGTTCAAATCCCGTTATGGTAGTTGGTGGAATTTGCATTCCATTGATAAATTTGGAATTGAAAGTTAGTCTCAGTAATAGTGGAAATGAAACTATCAGCGATTTTTGTAAAATTCCATCTAATTGAAAAATGCCCTTAAGGGAAGGAAATCTGGCCATTGGTAACTCCAGAGCCATAGCAATGTGGTAGACTGCCCTCTGGAATGGCCTAGCAAGCCATTCAGATCAAGGGCAATTAGGGGTGTGGTCTTGCCCACAACCCATGAAGAAAAGGAAGAGAGAATCTTGAATATTGCTGGAAGGAGAGATATATTGCAGAGAACTTTATCTCAGAGTCGTAGAGTTCTACAGCACTGAAAGAGGCCCTTCGGCCCATTGTGTCTGTGCACAAGCACCTATCTATTCTATTCCCATTTTCCAGCACTTGGTCCGTAGCCTTGTGAGCTATAGCATTTCAAATGCCCATCTAAAAGCTTCTTAAATGCAGGATTCCCGGTTCTCCCACCTATTCAGGCAGTGAGTTCCAGATTTCCACCACTCTCTGGGTCAAAAAGGTTTTTCCCCAGATTCACCTCTAAATCTCCTGTCCCTTACCCTAAATCTACACCCCTTGGTTATTGGCCGCTCTGCGAAGGGGAATTGTTTCTTCCTATCCATGTCCTTAATAATTTTGTACATCTCATTCAGGTCTCCCCTCGGCCTTCTCTGCTCCAAGGAAAACAACCCCAGCCTAACCAGCCTCTCTTCGTAGCTGAAATGCTCCAGCCCAGGCAACATTTTGGTGAAAAAAGCAAATTACTGCGGATGCTGTAACCTGAAACCAAAAGAGAAAACGCTGGAAAATCTCAAAGATTTGACAAAGGGTGATCTGGACTCGAAACGTCAGCTCTTTTCTCTCCTTACAGATGCTGCCAGACCTGCTGAGATTTTCCAGCATTTTCTCTTTTGGTTAACATCTTGGTGAATCTCCTCTGCATCCTTTTTATCGCAGCCACATTCCTCTATCTGCGCTCCTGCACTCGTCACGACAAACACAAGAACATCAAATTCCAAACAACCACCGCAATTTATACTACTAGAAATACGGGTGCTGATTGGTTGGTGTGTCATTTCTGATCGCCATGGAGAAAGGGGCGGCACGGTAGCACAGTGGTTAGCACTGCTGCTTCACAGCTCCAGGGACCTGGATTCGATTCCTGGCTCGGGTCACTGTCTGTGTGGAGTTTGCACATTCTCCTCGTGTCTGTGTGGGTTTCCTCCGGGTGCTCCGGTTTCCTCCCACAGTCCAAAGATGTGCGGGTTAGGTTGATTGGCCATGCTAAAATTGCCCCTTAGTATCCTGAGATGCGTAGGTTAGTGGGATTAGCGGGTAAAATATGTAGGGATATGGGGGTAGGGCCTCGGTGGGATTGTGGTCGGTGCAGACTCGATGGGCCGAATGGCCTCTTTCTGCACTGTAGGGTTTCTATGAAAGTGATAGGGAACTATCAGCTCCCACAATCCCCTGTTGCTTTCTCAACACCTTGGTAACTTTCCCCTCTTTTGGCAACATTTAAGTTCTATGCTACAAAGTGACTGAGAGAGGATATTCCCCCTTATATAGGGAAGAGCACAACTAGAGGCCATTAATATAGGATAGTCTCCAAGATATCCCGTAGGGAATTGCGGAGAATCGTCAATGTCTGGGGAATGGTAAGAATGTAGAACTCGCAGGGAGCAGTTCAAGTGAATAGCATCGATGCATTTAGAATTTAAATATGGAAGAGAGGAAATGAAGGGTAGATGAGGAATGCTGGGAGGAGGCTTGCATGGACCAGGAATGACAGCATGAACTGCTGAGGCCAAATGGCCTGTTTCTGTGCCGTGTATTCTGTTTAATCCATGGAAATGCCAATGTGTCAGCTGGCTTCACAAAGAATGGCGCATTAACGCAGAGAATATTGACCGAACGTGCCAAAGCAAAGAGGCAGCAGAAATCTGATGTGGACATTTCTGGCTGACCTGCCTCACGTATAGTTTATCCAGGTGGAGCAAAAATGCTACCAGAATGTTCTGACCGCCTTTTGCAAACACAGTAATTTTGTGGCTTGCTGGATGTCTTAAATAGACGTTTAATTATTCATCTGTTCTGGGGTTTTGGATCATCTTAAGCTCAGCGTTGCTTATAGCAACCGTCACCAGCATCATCATGTTCTCATTTAGAAATGCTTAGCACCTCTTCATAAGATGTTTCTGTATATGTGCTTACCTTAAAACTGCTCTCGCAACATTCCTTGATTAGCATTTAGTTGCCTTTATGATTCAAATAAACTTGTCCTATTTTCCCTCTCTTCTTTTTTGATGCTTCTTAGAGTTAAAATCCCTCTTGTCTTGTCAATGTCAACATGAAGTCCACCATAGCCTCCAATCTCATAGTCTCCCAATCCTGTATAGCCTGCTTCTACCTCCGAGACCCATCATTTCAGCCTGTTCCTTCCCCGCATCCCCCCCCCCCAAACTTATTTCTTTCTTTCTTGACTCTTTTTTTCTCTCCTTGTTTTCTCCCATCTACATTCCTGATTCTTCTGGTGCCCTTCATCAAAGAACAAAGAACAGTACAGCACAAGAACAGGCCCTTCGGCCCTCCAAACCTGTGCCGATCATGATGCCTGCCTAAACTAAAACCGTATACATTTATGGTGTCCGCATCCTTCCATTCCCATCTATCGATATATTCGTCTAGATTGCCCCTTAAATGCATGTTGGCACAGTGGTTAGCGCTGCTGCCTCACAGCGCCAGGGACCTGGGTTCGGTTCCCAGCTTGGGGTCACTGTCTATGTGGAGTCTGCACGTTCTCCCCGTGTCTGCGTGGGTTTCCTCCGGGTGCTCCGGTTTCCTCCCACAGTCTGAAAGATGTGCGGGTTAGGTACATTGACCCGAACAGGCACTGGAGTGTGGCGACTAGGGGAATTTCACAGTAACTTCATTGCAGTGTTCATGTAAGCCTTACTTGTGACTAATAAATAAACTTACTTAAATGCTGCAATTGTACCTGTTCCCACAACCTCCCTGGACAGCACATTCCAGACATTCACCACCCTCTGTGTAAAAAACTTGCCTCGCACATCTCCTCTAAACTTTTCCCCATGCACCTTAAACCTATGTCCCCTAGTACTTGAATTTTCTACCCTAGGAAAGAGCATCTGACTATCATTTTAACAATGTCCAGTTCGCTGGCCCTAACCACCTACTCCTCTCTATGAGTCTACACTCCTTCAGCTCTGAAGAATCATGTTGGACTCTGTTTCTCTTTCCACACAAGCTACCAGACCCTCTGAGCTTTTCCAGCGTCTTTTCTTTGTATAACACATGAAGCTTCGTTACTTGTTCTGCCTCCAACTCCCTTCCCCTCCCCCAAAACTCCCTTCCCCTCCCCATGCTTCCCAAAAACCCTGACCCACTGCCTGAGCACTGATCTCATTCACCAGTACAACTAGTGGCTAGGGAACCGTGGTGCACCAAAAAAGTTTCTTTGTTGGTTAAAAAGAAAAAGGAGGCTTATGTTCGGATGAGACGTGAGCACTCGGGTAGTGCACTAGAAAGCTTTAGATTGGCTAAGAGGGAGTTGAAGAGCGAGCTTAGAAGGGCTAAAAGGGGACATGAGAAGACTTTGGCGGATAGGGTTAAAGAGAATCCTAAGGCGTTCTATAGGTATGTCAAGAACAGAAGGTTGGTTAGGGCAAGTTTAGGGCCAGTTATAGATGGCAGAGGGAAGTTATGTGTGGAACCGGAGGAGATTGGTGAAGCATTGAACCAATATTTCTCTTCGGTGTTCACGCAAGGGGACATGAATATAGCTGAGGAGGACACTGGGTTGCAAGGGAGTAGAATAGACAGTATTACAGTTGATAAGGAGGATGTGCAGGATATTCTGGAGGGTCTGAAAATAGATAAATCCCCTGGTCCGGATGGGATTTATCCAAGGATTCTCTGGGAGGCAAGAGAAGTGATTGCAGAGCCTCTGGCTCTGATCTTCAGGTCGTCGTTGGCCTCTGGTATAGTACCAGAAGATTGGAGGTTAGCGAATGTTGTCCCATTGTTTAAGAAGGGGAACAGAGACTTCCCCGGGAATTATAGACCGGTGAGTCTCACTTCTGTTGTCGGCAAGATGTTGGAAAAAATTATAAGGGATAGGATTTATAGTTATTTGGAGAGTAATGAATTGATAGGTGATAGTCAGCATGGTTTTGTGGCAGGTAGGTCGTGCCTTACTAACCTTATTGAGTTTTTTGAGAAAGTGACCAAGGAGGTGGATGGGGGCAAGGCAGTGGACGTGGTATATATGGATTTTAGTAAGGCGTTTGATAAGGTTCACCATGGTAGGCTTCTGCAGAAAATGCAGATGTATGGGATTGGGGGTGATCTAGGAAATTGGATCAGGAATTGGCTAGCGGATAGGAAACAGAGGGTGGTGGTTGATAGTAAATATTCATCATGGAGTGCGGTTACAAGTGGTGTACCTCAGGGATCTGTTTTGGGGCCACTGCTGTTTGTAATATTTATTAATGATCTGGATGAGGGTATAGTTGGGTGGATTAGCAAATTTGCTGATGACACCAAAGTCGGTGGTGTGGTAGACAGTGAGGAAGGGTGTCGTAGTTTGCAGGAAGACTTAGACAGGTTGCAAAGTTGGGCCGAGAGGTGGCGGATGGAGTTTAATGCGGAGAAGTGTGAGGTAATTCACTTTGGTAGGAATAACAGATGTGTTGAGTATAGGGCTAACGGGAGGACTTTGAATAGTGTGGAGGAGCAGAGGGATCTAGGTGTATGTGTGCATAGATCCCTGAAAGTTGGGAATCAAGTAGATAAGGTTGTTAAGAAGGCATATGGTGTCTTGGCGTTTATTGGTAGGGGGATTGAATTTAGGAGTCGTAGCGTTATGTTGCAACTGTACACAACTCTGGTGCGGCCGCACTTGGAGTACTGTGTGCAGTTCTGGTCCCCACATTACAGGAAGGATGTGGAGGCTTTGGAGAGGGTGCAGAGGAGGTTTACCAGGATGTTGCCTGGTATGGAGGGGAGATCCTATGAGGAGAGGCTGAGGGATTTGGGATTGTTTTCACTGGAAAGGCGGCGGCTAAGAGGGGATCTTATTGAAACATATAAGATGATTAGAGGTTTAGATAGGGTGGATAGTGATAGCCTTTTTCCTCTGATGGAGAAATCCAGCACGAGGGGGCATGGCTTTAAATTGAGGGGGGGTAGTTATAGAACCGATGTCAGGGGTAGGTTCTTTACCCAGAGGGTGGTGAGGGATTGGAATGCCCTGCCAGCATCAGTAGTAAATGCGCCTAGTTTGGGGGCGTTTAAGAGATCCGTAGATAGGTTCATGGACGAAAAGAAATTGGTTTAGGTTGGAGGGTCACAGTTTTTTTTTTTTTTTTTTAACTGGTCGGTGCAACATCGTGGGCCGAAGGGCCTGTTCTGCGCTGTAATGTTCTATGTTCTATGTTCTATGTTCTAAACACTTTTCACAACAAGTTACTGAATAGTGACCTCTTGGCCAGAGGTCCTTGAAGAGCTTTGCCGCACCTTTTCACCAACTCAGTGCAGTCCCGGCAACAGTGCAGAGAAGGAATGGGACCTTGGATCTTCTGGGACATGAGCGTTACACGGTGAGAATCTGTTAGTTTGCATAGAAGGAAAAGCTCCCCTTGCACAGCTCCCAACCTCGGAAGGGTTGCAAATTGCCTTCCAGTTATCCATAACTATTCCAAGTACAAGTCAATCTCTTTTTTTTTAAGTCTAATTGGGTTGAGATGATCTAAAATGTCTATCTCACAGTCATTGACTTGCATAGAATGAAAAGCCCAGGAAAATGATCATTCTACCCAACTGATCCATGCTGGTGTTTATATTCCACACAAGCCTCCTCCCACCCATTTCCATCTCACCCTATCAGCATTTTGTTCTATTCACTGGACAGAATATAACAAGACTCAAGGAGGTTGTCTCTAATTGGACACAGCCTGGTGTCAATACTGAGCCATACAGAGTAGAATGTCCCAAGAATTAGCTACAATCTGCGTTAAATTATTTGACCTTAGCCAAGGGCTGTAAAATTAGCCTCCATGAAATAATTTTGAGTGACTTACTGAGGCTAAGAGGCTTCAAATAGGAGGTCAACCCTTAATTCCGAAATGGTTTGTAATTTGGAATTATCATAAAACAGGTAGACCTGAGGTGTTCTATTCATAAAGAGAACACAAAGACAAGCCCAGTGTAATTGGACAGCACTGGAAGAGGTTACAACGTCCACAAACAATGAATAAGGCAACATTCTTTAACACAGGTACTTTCATAAGAAGAACAGATTGCAGATTATCCTGCTGGATAATACGAGTCCAGTTTCAAAGCTTTCCCCCATCAATGCTCCTTCACTGTACTGAAGTAATCCTGAAACCGCTCTGCCGTGTGGATCCTGTTGCAAAGTGTCCTTTTGCAGTTGAAGTTCGAGTCTCCCCTGACCAGCAAAGCCTAGTAAATTGAAACTAAATGACAGGTGTCGGTACTCTAGTGTCCTAATCGCATCCAAATGTGACCTGACAAAGGCAGCTTTGAGGAAAGTGCAGGTTACATTAAAGGGTGGAGCAGGATAACTTTACAGTACTGGGCACTTTCCAGCATTCCTGTGGCGGATAACAGTGTGGCCTGTGTTTTTACGCTAAACCTTTCCATAACCTCTTTGTTTTCTCTCTGCTGCTGTGAACCAATATTCTCAGCTACAGTATTGTCCAGTTCCCAGGAGCATTAACCTTTTTTGATGTTTCCTCTAGCTTGGAGTCTGGAGGATACCAATAGCCTATTGGGATCTCTAGCTCTTCATTAATCTTTTGGCTCTTTCTCAAGGCTCCTGCCAAAAACCCCCTTGTGCTTTTGGAAAGTTGTTAACTGTGTAGACACTGTCCCTGAGGGCTACCATAATTAGTTTCGTCAAACAGGTATGGCCTCTTAGGCAAGGAAGTAAATTATTGATATTACTGTATAGATATCAATCTGCTTCAAGAAGGAAGAGGATGATTGAAATAACTTAAAATTCTATCACACCTTTCACAACCACAAAATGCCCCAAGTTGCTATACATCGAATGACGTGTAATCACTGCTGTAATGTAGGACACAGAAGGTGGGATTTTCCAGTCTCGCTCGCCCCAAGACTGGAAAATCCTACCCAAGGTCAACGGGCCTTTGCATGTTTCACTCCCCGCCTGCTACGATTCCCATGGCGGCGAGACGGGAGAATTGTGCCCAGAGTAGCCTTTTTACACACAGCAAGATCCCCCAAACTGCAACAGGATAATGGCCCAATAATCTGCTTTTTAATTACGTTGATTGAAGGATAAATTTTGGTCAGGGCATGAAGGATAACTCCCCTGTTCTTATTTGAGGTTGTGCCAGGTGATATATTTTATCATCTGCCTCAGTTTTAACAAATTAGCTGTAAGGTAGCATCTCTGACAATGTCGCACTCCCTCAGTGCTTCAATGTGAGTGTAAGATTAGATTTTGCGCTCCTCTCTGGAGTGGGTCTCGAACCTACAATCCTCTGACTTGGAGCGTATCGCCAACTCAGCGAAGACTTGTAGCCAGCCTGTAAGAATGTGGAAGCCACTTCCTCTGCCAGCCATTGTTATGAATAAATCGAGGTGTTTAAAAGGAAGAGAGGGTCGTATTCGGGTAAGCTGTGGTGTAGTGGTATTATCACTGGACTAGTAATCCAGAGACCCAGGGTAAAGCACTGGGGGCCAAGGTTCAAATCTCACCGCTGCAGATGGTGAAATTTGAATTCAATAAGAATCTGGATTTAAAAGTCTAATGGTGACCATGAACTCATTGTCGATTGTTGTAAAATCTGGTTCATTAACGTCCTTTTAGGGAAGGAAATCTGTTGACCTTACCTGGGCTGGCCTACATGTAACTCCGGATCCACAGCAATGTGGTTGACTGCCTTCTCAAGAGGCAATTAGGAATGGGTGCTAAATGATGGCCCAGCCAGTGATGCCCACATCCCATAAAAAATAAAAAATAAGAAATGGATATGGAGATAAGGTAGGGCGCTAGAATTAAAATGTCACAAATGTTAATTGACATTGCCATGTCAATCAAAACAACTCAGCTGGTCAAATTCTCTGGGTTACTATGAGCAGCTATAATCTAGAAATGTAATTCATGCTAAGTTGTTTAATTTGAATTTAAATTGTCCACATAATTGAATCTTCCAGAGCAGGAGGGAACCCATCATATCTGCTCCTTGAATCAAATGTCCAGTTAGTCTCACTCATCATGGCTTTTGCTGTAAAGCCCGTCCTAAACTCATCCTTTTAAAGTAAAGATCGATATTTGTAAATTATGATTGAATCTGCTTCTAGACTCCAGCTCCTAACCATTCAGTGCATGGAAAGTATTCTTCTCATCTTGCCTTTAGCTCTTTTGCCAATGACTTTAATTACCTTTTTAATTACAATTATATTACCTCAAACTAGAGAAAAGTTACATTCACTGTGCAAAAGATGGGCAAAGTAGATGGTAAATGAATAACTGAGTGAGTTATTATAATGCTTTAAAATGCTAGGTTAGTTTCCTCTTGGGTATGACCTATAGGCTATTGATCAATGATCCCAAAAAGACAGGAGCTTGGTGGTGATCATGTGCGATAGTGAGTGGGCTGTCCATTTTATACCTCTCCTGATTTTATCCCCAATTAATTTGACGATGATTAACACAAACATCTACCCCCCTAGAAATTTCCGAATCAGTTTTTCAAATCTTCTGGCATCACCGCCCTTGGATCGTGCTCCAGCCTCAACCTTGACATACTCCCACCATTCCAATCCTTCTCAATAGACTGTGAAAGAATTTCCACTGTGTTAGTTACAGGCAGAACAAAAGCTTCTTCAACATCTGCCGTCCACTTTTCCTGGAAGGTTTGGACGGAACAAACAGGGCCCCAGGCTGCCGAGCCGAACCATCCTAAACTGATTGGCCCTGAGGACGGCATCTGGGGTTAATCAGACGGAATATGATAACAGTCATCAACTTTAAAGAAAGTAATCCCAGGAAGGCGATCTGGAAAAGTAAAGGAAGACTCACATTTCCACAGCTCCTTTCATGACCTCAGAATGTCCTAAAGCACTTCATGACCAATGAGGCACCTTTTTGAAGTGTAGTCACTGTTGTGATGTAGGAAACGCAGTAACCAACTTGCGCACAGCAAGATCCCACCAGCAGCAACATTATTAATGACCAGATAATCTCCTTTTGTTTTTAGTTACATTGGTTTTGGAATGAATAAAAGATGCTCCTGCTCCTTATTGAGATAAAATGAGTCGTAAATACATCAAGCTCCCGGGTACTGATTCATCCTGAGAAGGTCCCAGGTTTTATGTTTAGTCTGTGCTGAGTTAGCCGACCCAGTTGGGGGTAAAAATTGAGTGCCATAATATTCCTTGCATCTGATCTCCCCCAGCTCTCTCTGCCTGTGGCACATGTGTGTGGACTTTAGGTTAGATTATGATTGGTCTCAGATGTGTAGCTGATATTCATAAATTGACCCTGGTGTTAGGGGGATTAACAGGATAAATATGTGGGGTTATGGGAATAGGGACTGGGTGAGATTGTGGTCGGTGCAGACTCGATGGGCCGAATGGCCTCCTTCTGCATTATAGAGACTCTATGATTCTATTCTATTCTATTCTATTCTAACAACTTTCATTTATACAGCACCTTCGACTGAGTAAAGCATCGCGAGGCCCAACACAGGAGTGTAATCACACAACATTTGATGCCAGCCACACAAAGAAATATTGGGACAGGAGATCAAAGTTTTGGTTGAAGAGTTTGGTTTTAAGTAGAGTTGAGAGAGGTGGAGGAGTTTAGGGAGGGAATTCCAGAGTTTTAAGAGTCCTGAAATCTGAAGGCACGGCTGACAATGGTGGGCCAAAGAAACCTGGAGGGGCTCAGAGTTCTCGGAGGGATGTGGAGCTGGAGGAGGTTACAGAGATAAGGAGGGAATGAGGTCATGGATTTGAACACAAGGAAGAGGATTTGAGGAGTTGCTGGATCGAGACACACTGCAGGTCAGTGAGAACAGGATTTTCCTAATACTTTCGCACAGCCATAAACCTGTCCCATCCAATTTTTAGAGTTGAGCCATTATGAAGTCATGGTGAGCTTACGGAGGCTGTCCCACCTCTATGAATTTAAAGCGGCCACAGGGCAAGACCAAGAATATCCCTGGAGGACTCAGCCAAGGGGAGGTGATGGCCTAGTGTTATTATCGCTGGACTATTAATCCAGAAACTCAGCTAATGTTCTGGGGACCCGGGTTCAAATGGCAGATGGTGGAATTTGAATTTAATAAAAAATGCCTGGAATTCAGGATCTAACGATGGCCATGAAACCATTGTCGATTGTCAAAAAAACCTATCTGGTTCACTAATGTCCTTTAAGGAAGGAAATCTGCCACCCTTACCTGGTCTGGCCTACATGTGACTCCAGAGCCACAGCAATGTGGTTGGCTCTCAACTGGGAATGGACAATAAATGCTGGCCAACCAGAGATGCCTATGTCCCACAAACGAATAAAAAAAGGCCTTCAACAAGGAAGGGAATTATTTTAATTCCATCTATGATTATTTTCTCCTTTTGTTTTGCTTCCAGTGGTGCTGTTGACACTAATCTTCAATTCTTGGGGCAATCTATAAGGGTTGGTAACCCTAACAGGGGTTGTGGGATGGTGGGGAGGGAACAATTGGCGTGGCAAAGACAGAACTCTCTTCCCATTCCCCCTCCCCCCTCTTTTCTGCTAATATCCCGCTGAATTTGTCGGGATGGGAGGGGAATCAGGGAAAGCCCAGGATGACTTTCTCCAATTTTCCTCACTGGGGTGAGGAAAGGGTGAAGACAGAACGGTGATGGAGAAACAGCATTTAAGAAAACATTCTCTCGACATTTATGAAGAGGTTCTCTTCATGCGTTTGATATGTGGCTGATGATGGGGGGAATTGGATTTTACTTGGATAACCATCTGAGCTTTTCTCCGACAGATTTCACAATCATTTTCACTGCAGAAGAACGCCAATAGAGTAAATTAATTTGATATAAAAATCCTCTTGAAAGGACTACGTGCGTCTGAAGAATTATGAAAAAAATAAAACGCTGTTGTCTAACTTTAAGTTGCCGTCACATTCCCCGTTGAAAAATGACTTGCAGCAAAGATGTTTATAAATGAGAAACCCAATAGCTTAATGACAATAATGGCCTGGAATTTGCAATGGTAATGACAGCATAACTATCAACTTTCACTCTTATTGCTCCACTGAAACCGACTGCAACTCTCGGAGTCCGTACGGAATAGTGCAGAAATCCAGGAGCTGGATTTTATCTGACCCCCATCGTGGCGTGCTTTGGTAGTGGAGGGGGCTGGGCGGGTCACATAAAATGCCCCCCCCCCCCCCCCCCCCCCCCCGCCTGCCAGCTGTCCCTTATAACATGATCAGTGGGCATCCACCATTTTTAAATAAATAAGTACTGGTCAGCTGAGTTTTGTTACCAAAGAAATCCATCTGGATAATACACTGCCCACATCATGGTGGGGGGGGGGGGCGATTCTCCCATCCCTCTGCGCTAATTTATTAGGAGGTTTCAGTGGGGCTGGACTAGCGCGATCCGGGGTGGGCCGGGAATGGTGGCGGGGCCAGCGATCGGGCTCTGGTGGGCGGGGGGCGGATGCTGGCAATGCGGGGGTCGCGGGGCTGGCCAGCAATCGAGCTGGCCAGCAATCGGGAGGCCGACAGTGCGGGGCCACTGCGCACACGCCAATCCCGGTGCTGACAGATCGGCCCGCTGAGCGCGCTGGTTTAAGCCTCTCCAACAGGGATAGGCCCCACCCCCTGAAATGTAACAATATTGACGCTGGTGGCCTCTGCAGTGCGTGGGAGATTCTTCTCTGAACACCCACCAGGAAAACCAATGTGAATTACTCCAGTTTTCCCGCAAATTTGACACTGCGATTTTTCTTGGGAGAATTGCGGCCCATTTTACAGTTCACCTGGGCGGGTGGGAGTGGGCAGGTCGTTTCTGAAACAAAGTGCTTTAAAATTGGGAATGAAGTGGGGTATGTCCTTCGTGGACCGCACTGTGTGGATCGCCCCACCTCCCCCCACCCCCCCACAAGAAGATACCCCTTTCCCTTTGCTCCTCCATATCTAGCCCTCAAAATCCACCCCCCATCCCCCTCAGCCCTCCTCCTCAGGCTCCTCAATCTCTTCCCGTCTTTGTAATCCCAGCAGCACCACTACTCAGGTTCAGGGCAAGAGACCACAGGCAGTGAGACCCCCTCTCACTGAGGAGACAAAGTCCCACTCTCACCTGGTTCATGCCACCCAGAGTGTGTGGCAGCTGTGGGGAGCTTTGCTTAATGTGGGTCAACTAGTGTCTGACATTTCTTCAGGGGAACGAGAAGTACATGTTGCATTTCTCCCCGTGTCTGCGTGGGTTTCCTCCGGGCGCTCCGGTTTCCTCCCACATTCTGAAAGATGTGCTGGTTAGGTCCATTGACCTGTGGCAACTAGGGGAATTTCACAGTAACTTCATTGCAGCGTTAATGTAAGTCTTACTTGTCACTAATAAATCAGCTTTAAAACTTTAATTATTCCTTCAGGGTAAACTTTGGTTTTATTGAGGTCAGTAGGACTATCAGTTGGCATCGTATACTGGGCACTTGATGCCATCCCATCTGTTTTGCATCTCCTCTGATTTTAGCCGTTATGTCTCAGCAGCCACATATGGGGAAGTATTGTTCTAATATCCCTCTGTCTCTCCAGCTTATTCCTTCATTCTTTTGATGATGTGGATCCTGAGTTTGTGCCCCTGAGTAATTAAACTTGAAAGTTTGCTTTGTTTCAATTCTAGCATTTCCCTGGTGGGCTTGGAGCTCCGAAAGCTTGTGTGGCTTTTGCTACCAAATACACCTGTTGGACTTTAACCTGGTGTTGTTAAACTTCTTACTGTCCCAAGTTTAACACAGCGAAATCTTGCACCGCATTTGGTTTTCTCATACTGTCAGTCTTGGTCCTAAATTCTAGATCCTGGTGCACACTCAGTGGGGTAGGAATGGGATAGCATCAGCCTGTTGGTTACATTGCCAGAGTGGGCTGTGACTCAAAAGCCTCAACTGGCAACAAAGGCTGCTTTCGTAAAACACAATCAACACTACAAGTTCAGTGTCAGCATCTTTTTCTATTCATTCGTGGGACATGGGCGTCACTGGCTGGGCCAGCATTTATTGCCCATCCCTAGTTGCCCGAGGGCAGTTGAGAGTCAACCACATTGCTGTGGCTCTGGAGTCACATGTAGGCCAGACTGGGTGAGGATGGCAGATTTTATAGAATCATAGAATCTACAGTGCAGAAGGAGGCCATTTGGCCCATCGAGCCTACACCGACAACAATCCCACCCAGGTCCTATCCCTGCAACCCCACATATTTACCCTCCTAAACCCCTGACGCTAAGGGACAATTTATCATGGCAAATCAACCTAACACACACATCTTTGGATGTGGGAGGGAACAGGTGCACCCAGAGGAAGCCCACGCAGACACGGGGAGCAAATGTAAACTCCACACAGACAGTGACCCAAGCCAGGAATCCTTGGCGCTGTGAGACAGCAGTGCTAACCACTGTGCCACCGTGCCGCCCCAGATTTCCCTCACTAAAGGGCATTAGTGGGTTTTTCTGACAATCGTCAATGATTTCATGGTCATCAGTGGATTCCTAATTCCAGATATTTTTTATTAAATTTAAATTCCACCATCTGCCATGGTGGGATTCGAACCCAGGCCCTCAGAACATTAGCTGAGTGTCTGGATTAATAGACTAGCGATAATACCACTAGGCCTTCACCTCACCCCTTATTCATTAATATAGCACGATAGAAGAACTCTTGACAGCTATGTGGAAATGGAAAGAAGCAAAAAAAATGATACAGTGCACCCACCTTCATTCCATGACTGTCCAACTGCTGTGATGATCAGAGCAGTGAAGTTCAATGTCAGGGATCTCTGGGACTCAAGGTCCAAATCTTTTGGTTGCAATCCAAGGTCTCCTTGAGCTGCTTTTTATAAACTGGCCTTGACCATTCCAGGAATAGACTGTTCCGCAGACTTTGCTGCAAGTCAGTCATATTTGACTGGCTATGTTTGTTGCAACAGGACCTCTTGGCCAGTTTAAGCAGACATTGGTTTGAGGAAGACCTTTGTGTTTCACTTTGAGGAGAAGGAAGAGTTTGCCATTGTTTCGTTACAATGAAGGTCACATCCGGTGATGTATTGGGCTGAACTTTATGTTGGGCTTCGAGACGGAAAGTTGGTCCTGCGTGTGTGCTTGGCGACAGCTGGACCCGTTCGGCCATTTTACCGCATGTGGCTTCCTAATTGGCTGCCTGCAGGACCATCACCCAAACTAAGGGCATGCCACTGTTGCTGTGGCCCAATAAGGGGGCCGGCATCTCGAAAACTCAGCAGCACCATTGGGAGAGCTGGGTGCTGTGAAAGCAGAGGCTCAGGGCACTGCAAGCGAATGCATTAAAAATAAAAATTCAGGGGGCTAAGGCTTAGACAGAAACCCCTCTGTGGGGATTATTGGGGCTGCAGAGGGAGTTGGGGATTGATGGGAGGGGGGTTTGGAGGGGTGGGGGCTGCCTTCCCTGTCTATAGCCTCCTTCTTGGGCTGCTTTGCCTTGGCTTTGGCTGCTACAGCAAGGTCGCCTGCGTTAAGATGGCGCCCCATCCACGCATCTCCAAATCTGCTGCCTGCCTCCTTTAATGAGGCAGCTGATCCATCTCACTGCCCTTTACTTGGAATCATAGAATCCCGACAGTGGAGAAAGAGGCCATTCAGCCCGCCAAGCCTGCACCGACAACAATCCCACCCAGGCCCTATCTCCATAACCCCACGTATTTACCCTGCTAGTTCCCCCTGACACTAAGGGGCAGTTTAGCGTGGCCAATCCACCTAACCTGCACATCTTTAGAGTGTGGTAGGAAACCGGAGCACCCACAGGAAACCCATGTAGACACGGTGAGAATGTGCAGACTCCACACAGACAGTGACCCGAGGCCAGAATTGAACCTGGGTCCCTGGCGCTGCGAGGCAGCAGTGCTAACCACTGTGCCACCGTGCTGCCCTACTTGGAAGGTTTCCCAGCAACAAGAATGCATCGGGAGGTATCGCGGCTCCTGTTATTTTGCAGGCACTGCCCCTCCCAGCTCGCCTCACAGCCCACTACTGAGTTTCACACCCATATTTTATCCCTCACTCGGGACTGCTGGCTGTTCGCCTCCACAATGTCACCCTCCGATTATCCACCTCACACGCTTCCACTGACATTTACTTGCCCACACCTCCGTTATCCATGTCCTTTCTAGATCAAAGTCCCTGATGTCCATTCCCCTCTCCTTCCTCCCTTCTCCCAGTACATTGAATTTCAACTGCTCATCACACTCTCCCCAGCCCTATTCCACCTCAACTTCTTACCCTCTTCCCACATTTATTGTTTCTGACCAATCTTCTCCAATCTATTTGTCTCATTGGGCCTTACAATGCTCAAAAGGCCCTCAGCTAATTTAGTCCGAATCTTGGGAACTCCCTTCACCTCTGCTTTTTTCTCCACTTCGAACAGCTTTCTAAAAGTTCATCTTTCAGACTTTCAAACTGTTGGTGAGATATTAAACCGAAACCCAGTCAGCCCCCTCTTGGGTGGAGGGCGGCAGCGTGGCACTGTAGTTAGCACTGCTGCCTCACAGCGCCAGGGACCTGGGTTTGATTCCCGGCTTGGGTCACTGTCAGTGTGGAATCTGCACGTTCTCCCTGTGTCTGCGTGGGTTTCCTCCGAGTGCCATGGTTTCAAAGAACAAAGAACAATACAGCACAGGAACAGGCCCTTCGGCCCTCCAAGCCCGCGCCGCTCCCTGGTCCAAACTAGACCATTCTTTTGTATCTCTCCATTCCCACTCCGTTCATGTGGCTATCTAGATAAGTCTTAAACGTTCCCAGTGTGTCCGCCTCCACTACCTTGCCCGGCAGCGCATTCCAGGCCCCCATACGCCCTTCTGATATCCGTGTTAAACCTCCCCCCCTCACCTTGAACCTATGACCCCTCGTGAACGTCACCACCGATCTGGGAAAAAGCTTCCCACCGTTCACCCTATCTATGCCTTTCATAATTTTATGCACCTCTATTAGGTCACCCCTCATCCTCCGTCTTTCCAGTGAGAACAACCCCAGTTTGCCCAATCTCTCCTCATAACTAAGCCCCTCCATACCAGGCAACATCCTGGTAAACCTCCTCTGCACTCTCTCTAAAGCTTCCATGTCCTTCTGGTAGTGTGGCGACCAGAACTGAGCGCAGTATTCCAAATGCGGCTGAACCAACGTTCTATACAACCGCAACATCAGACCCCAACTTTTATACTCTATGCCCCGTCCTATAAAGGTTTCCTCCCACAGTCCGAAAGACGTGCTGGTTTAGGTGCATTGGCCGTGCTAAATTCTTCCTCTGTGTACCTGAACAGGCGCCGGAGTGTGGCGACTAGGGGATTTTCACAGTAACTTCATTGCCGTGTTAATGTAAGCCTACTTGTGACACTAATAAATAAACTTTAACTTTAAAATTTTTATGCAAGATCCCACAGCACTATCTTGAAGAGTGGAGGAGTTATCCCCAGACTCCAGGTTTTAACCCTCAACAAACATCGCTAAAAATCTGATCATTTGTTTATGATCGCGTTGTTTGTGTGAGCTTACTGTGTGTAAATTGACAGCTGTGGCAGCTTCAAAAGGTGCTGCATTGGTTGTAAAGCACCTTGGGATGTCCTGAGGCTGTGAAGGGTATGAGCGTTTCCTTCTCCGTTTATAGCTGAAGGTTTTTGAATTAATACTTAGCGATCAAATCAAATTCAAAGGCTGGTTGGCTGAAGATGCATCCCATTTTAATGAGTAGTTGGGCTTTCTATTGTCTGCTTTACCCTTTTGAACTCCTCATAGAACACACATCCTTTGATAGTTCAACCATTTAGGACATAATGCACTCATCTGGAAGCTTGTATTCTTTGATGCTGGCCAGCAATCTTGCTTATGTATGAGAAAGGTGAGTTGAAATCTACAAATAAAAATACTTATTGTCCTTCAGAGGACCCATAATTTGATTAGGCACCTATAGGGCACAACTTTTGCATTCTAGCTAAGTACAGATTTCAAAATATCCCTCCTAAAATACAGTCATAACAACTGTTCCCAGCTATTTCTAAAATATTTTTCCCACAAAAGCATCTACCGTTATATCGAAAGATGTAATGAAGAATCACGCAAAACATCACTTTGCAGACAGATGGTTTGGAAAAAACAAATTGTGTTGTGAAGGTTACAAGTTCAGCGGCATAAAGAGTGTTTGATATTGCAGGTTCAGAAGAAAAATATCCATACTTTGATATAAGAAAGGACAATTTATAAAGATATCATTGTAAGAAATACAAGGGGACCTTGTTTATATAATCTTGTCCCAGACGATTCAATTGTTTTATCTTTACAAGGCTGTAACATGATCGAGAAGGTCTGTGCACAACAAACATTACACAGTGAGAAAACAATTGGATCATAATGAGGAGACCTTCCTCAGTCTCCTGTATTAGTATTAACCCTAGCTTTTGGCAAACAATGTGATATGGAGACTTATTAAGTCCAATTCGGTTTAGGAAACATTCACCCCCCCCGCCCCCCCCCCCCCCCCCCCCCCACCCCCCGCCCCCTCCTTATTGACCTTTGAAGGGGCATACAGGAATTCTGCCTCCTCTCACCAACTTTTACGGATGCACCAGAAAACTTTCTGGTTGTATCACAGCTTGGTATGGGCTCCTGCTCTGCCCAAGACCGCAAGGAACTACAAAGGGTCGTGAATAAAGCCCAGTCCATCACTCAGACCAGCCTCCCACCCATTGACACTGTCCACACTTCCCGCTGCTTTGGAAAAGCAGTCAGCATAATTAAGGACCCCACGCACTCCGGACATTCTCTCTTCCACCTTTTTCTGTCAGGAAAAAGATACAAAAGTCTGAGGTCATGCACCAAACAACTCAAGAACAGCTTCTTCCCTGCTGCCATCAGACTTTTGAATGGACCTACCTTGCATTAAGTTGATCTTTCTCTACATCCTAGCTATGACTGTAACACTACGTTCTGCACTCTCTCCTTTCCTTCTCTATGAATGGTATGCTTTGTCTGTATAGTGCGCAAGAAACAATACTTTTCACTGTATACTTTTCACCAATACATGTGACAATAATAAGTCAAATCAAATCTTTTGGATGTTGACTGAAAGCTCTCAGAGCCAGCTGAAGATCCTCTCCATTCAGATACTGGCCTTTTCCAGAATGTTCTGCCAGGTACGACAGAAGTCCAGTGGAGCTCCTGAATAAAATCCGGGGCCTAGGAATCAGATTCCGGCTGTGATATGATAAGCATATCCCTTTAAAGGAATGAATCTTCAACTATTCCTAAACAATACCACATCAGCAGGATGTGATGTATTATTCCCATGACTTTTAGGCAGTCTGCAAACATCAGTAATTGAGTAGTTGTGCCCCACATCGCACCCCCCCCCCCCCACCCCACCCTGCCACCCCCCAGCGAACATTATCTGTCTTGCCTTCAAATAAAAAATTGCCTTCAAATATAGAATCAAATAAAGAAGCCTAACGATGTGTGGGTTAGGCGGATGGGCCGTGCTAAATTGCCCCTTAGTGTCAGGAGGACTAGCTAGGGTAAATGCATGGGGTTACGGGGATAGGGCTTGGGTGGGCTTGTGGTTGGTGCAGACTCGATGGGCTGAATGGCCTCCTTCTGCACTGTAGGATTCTATGATCTATGATCTATGAAAGAGCCCACATTGTTGTTTCAGCGACCCTTGTGTCTGATTGATATGCTTATGTCTAAGATGAACATAACATGCTGGCAGGATGGCAGCAATATTTCTGAAGGTTTGAATGAGCAGACTGCAGGCCTCAAACCCTTTACATCCAGTCGAAGAAAGTGAAACAACCATCAAAACTCACCATGTGTGATAATTCTGCAGTTTCGTACGGATTCTACACATTGTGGTCTCAGGCTGTGGCCTGGTATGGAGGGGCTTGGTTATGAGGAGAGATTGGGGAAACTGGGGTTGTTCTCCTTGGAAAGACGGAGGATGAGGGGAGACTTAATAGAGGTGTATAAAATTATGAAAGGCATAGATAGGGTGAACGGTGGGAAGCTTTCCCCGGGTCGGTGGTGACGTTCACGAGGGGTCATAGGTTCAAGGTGAAGGGGGGGAGGTTTAACACAGATATCAGAAGGACATATTTTACACAGAGGGTCGTGGGGGCCTGGAATGTGTTGCCGGGCAAGGTGCTGGAGGCGGACACACTGGGAACGTTTAAGACTTATCTAGACAGCTATATGAACGGAGTGGGAATGGAGGGATACAAAAGAGTGGTCTAGTTTGGACCAGGGAGCAGCGCGGGCTAATTGTTCTTTGTTTCTCGTTTCAAGGCTTCATTCGATGATCATCTTGCTGGTGCCAGTACAGAGCGAGACTGCGGATAGTTGGGAACCTGTCTCGGGGGCAGGGAATTCAGATGGTGTTCGTAAAGCAGAAGTGGAAATGAATAGGGTTGGGAAGCATTTTCTGATCAGGGCCAGTGTGATCTCCTGGACTCGTTTCGATCGCCACAGGGGGTCGGAGAGGAATTTCCCAGATTTTGTTTTCCCCATATTGGCCCTGGGGTTTTTCACTCTGGGTTTTCGCCTCTCCCTGGAGATCACATGGTCTGGAATGGGGGGGTGGGGGTGAGTTAATAGGTTGTGATGAACAAAGCATCGTAGCTGTGAGGGACAGCTCGGTGGATAGGATATTGGTATGTAGATAGGCTGGAAAATTGGGCGGGGATCCTGGATTCAGGATTCAATCCTGGACCGGGGAGCGGCGCGGGCTTGGAGGGCCGAAGGGCCTGTTCCTGTGCTGTATTGTTCTTTGTTCTTTTGTTCTTTGTGATCACTCCAGCGAGTCCGGATAGGATTGTTCAAATCTAGAAGAGCTTAATCAGTAAAAACCTAACTGCTGCAAAGTCAGAAATTTTACAGCAGACTAAAGTGGCTTCACTTTAAGTAGCACTCCACAGACAGGAGAATTCATTACGGCTGAACTTAAATACGGCAGCAAATAAAAACAGAAAATGCTGGAGAAATTCAGCAGGTCTGGCAGGATCCTGGCTCGAAATGTTGGCTTTATTCTCTCTCCACATTCGCTGTCAGACCTGCTGAGTTTCTCCAGCATTTTCTGTTTTTGTTTCAGATTCCAGCATTCGCAGTATTTTGCCTTCATCTAAATACTGCAGGCTGAGCTGGGAAGAATAATAGATCCAGTAACAGCTCCTAGCAGCTGGAAGAAGCCTGTGAAAAAAATATTTGCATCATTTGCTTTCAAATTTGTAGTTTGCAGCCATTTTCCTGCCTAAATCACTGCTTGGTGCACGGAACTTAAAGTTAAACTGGGAAAAATCTGAAAGAGTTCAACAGTGCCTCACAACCTCTCAGTTAACTCTATCTTGTTCAAGATTCTGTTAAGGTTAACGTGCAGTCGGCAGTTAGGAAGGCATTAGGAAGACATGTTAGCATTCATGTCAAGAGGGCTAGAACACAAGAGCGGGGATGTACTTCTGAGGCTGTATAAGGCTCTGGTCAGACCCCATTTGGAATATTGTGAGCAGTTTTGGACCCCATATCTAAGGAAGGATGTGCTGGCCTTGGAAAGGGTCCAGAGGAGGTTCACAAGAATGATCCCTAGAATGAAGAGCTTGTCGTAAGAGGAACGGTTGAGGACTCTGGGTCTGCACTCGTTGGAGTTTAGAAGGATGAGGGGGGATCTTATTGAAACTTACAGGATACTGCGAGGCCTGGATAGAGTGGGCGTGGAGAGGATGTTTCCACTAGTAGGAAAAACTAGAACCAGAGGGCACAACCTCAGGCTGATGGAACGGTCCTTCAAAATAGAGATGAGAAGAATTTCTTCAGCCAGAGAGTGGTGGATCTGTGGAACTCTTTGCTGCAGAAGACTGTGGAGGCCAGGTCATTGAGTGTCTTTAAGACAGAGATAGATAGGTTCTTGATTAATAAGGGGATCAGGGGTTATGGGGAAAAGGCAGGAGAATGGGGATGAGAAAAATATCAGCCATGGATTGAATGGTGGAGCAGACTTGATGGGCCGAGAGGCCTAATTCTGATCCTATGTCTTACGGTCTTATCTTATATTCAAATAAAGAACCCACATTATTATTTCACCAATCCTTATGTCTGATTGTCACGTTTACATCCAGGAAGAACCAGTAAGTAGTCTCACAACACCAGGTTAAAGTCCAACAGGTTTATTTGGTAGCACGAGCTTTCGGAGCACTGCTCCTTCCTTAGGCGAGTCACTCAGGTGGACTTTAACCTGGTGTTGTGAGACTACTTACTGTGCCCACCCCAGTCCAAAGCCGGCAACACCACATCGTCCAGGAAGAACAAATGTAACAGTTACAAACCTGGCCTCTAACTAACTTTCTGTTCTATTTGAGAAACATTAGCAAAAGAGAGCAACCCTACTTAAATCCACTTAGAGAAAGGCATGAGATTGAGGAGACCGCAGGTGTATACTCCCTGGAGTTTACTAGAATGAGGTGTCATAGTGTCATAGATATCATAGAGGTTTACAACATGGAAACAGGCCCTTCGGCCCAACTTGCCCATCTCAACAATCTCATTGAAACCTGTTAAGTTCTGAAGGGGGTTTGACAGGGTGAATACTGGCAGGTTGTTTCCCCTGACTGGGGAACCTGAAAATATTAGTTGTATTAAGATTTAACGCTGAGATGGGGAGAAATATCTTCGCCAGAGAGTTGTGAATCTTTGGAATTCTCTGCCCTGAGGGGCTGTATTGTTGAGCATATTCAGCTCAGAGATTTTTGGATTCACCCAGGAGATGTAGCTGAGGTAGATGATCAGCCATGATCTTATTGAGTGGTAGAGCGGGCTCAGGGGGGCTGAATCACTTACTCCCGCTCCTATTTCTTATGCTTTTATGTTAAAACTTTAAAGGACATTCGATAAATTAATGCAAAGCTCTACGATTAAGAATACACCGCTTTGTTGGTTTAAGTTAATCTTACAAATGAAGGGTTAAGGTAGGTCTTAGAAGTTCAAAGAGACCTTGTGGGCCACACAATAGCCCAAATATAGTGTGAAAGGGGTTGACAGCAGATACAGAGTTAAAAGTCTGCTGGAACTTTGTGTGACCTGGAAATCCACCAGTAGTTAAGAGTTTTTTCTCAGCCCTTCAGAAATTTTAAACTTTCCTTCTTGATGTTAGACCCTGTTACAAATTTATATCATGCTTCACTGGTTCAATCAGAATACAGCAGGTGAGTGGAAATGTATTAGAGTGCTAATAGCAAGGGAAACAAGGAACCCATTCATAAATCCCACAGAGCGGCAAAAAGCCTTTAATTAACAACAAACTCCTTAAATTACATGGTAATTCTCAATTGGCTTTTCAGTGCATCCTGATGAGGGTGAGATGCAAGTTGTCTAGACTGAAACTGCATTGGTTGGGGGAAAAAAATATCTTTTTAGACAAATGGCTTAAATAGTTGCTGGAATGATTGATGTAAAGAAACACATAAAAGCAAGTCTCCAATTCTATTCTTCGCCTCCTGCCTATCTAGAGTGTAAGAAGTCTAACAACACCAGGTTAAAATCCAACAGGTTTATTTGGTAGCAAACGCCACTAGCTTTCGGAGCGTGCTGCTCCTTCGTCAGGTGGAGTGGGAGTTCTGCTCACAAACAGGGCATGCAGAGACACAAACTCAATTTACAGAATAATAATTGGAATGCGATTCTTTACAGCTAATCAAGTCTTAAAGGTACAGACAATGTGAGTGGAGAGAGCATTAAGCACAGATTAAAGAGATGTGTATTGTCTCCAGACAGGACAGCTAGTGAGATTTTGCAAGTCCAGACAAGTTGTGGGGGTTACAGATAGTGTGACATGAACCCAAGATCCTGGTTGAGGCCGTCCTCATGTGTGCAGAACTTGGCTATCAGTTTCTGCTCAACGACTCTGCGTTGTCATGTGTCGTGAAGGCCGCCTTGGAGAACGCTTACCTGAAGATCAGAGGCCGAATGCCCGTGACCGCTGAAGTGCTTCCCAACAGGAAGAGAACAGTCTTGCCTGGTGATTGTCGAGCGGCGTTCATTCATCCGTTGTCGTAGCATCTGCATTGTTTCTCCAATGTACCATGCCTCGGGACATCCTTTCCTGCAGCGTATCAGGTCGACAACGTTGGCCGAGTTGCAAGAGTATGTACCGTGTACCTGGTGGATGGTGTTCTCACGTGAGATGATGGCATCCGTGTTGATGATCCGGCACGTCTTGCAGAGGTTGCTGTGGCAGGGTTGTGTGGTGCCGTGGTCACTGTTCTCCTGAAGGCTGGGTAGTTTGCTGCGGACAATGGTCTGTTTGAGGTTGTGCGGTTGTTTGAAGGCAAGAAGTGGGGATGTGGGGATGGCCTTGGCGAGATGTTCGTCTTCATCAATGACATGTTGAAGGCTCCGGAGGAGATGCCGTAGCTTCTCCGCTCTGGGGAAGTACTGGACGACGAAGGGTACTCTGTCCACCGTGTCCTGTGTTTGTCTTCTGAGGAGGTCGGTGCGGTTTTTCGCTGTGGCGCGTCGGAACTGTCGATCGATGAGTCGAGCGCCATATCCTGTTCTTATGAGGGCATCTTTCAGCATCTGGAGGTGTCTGTTGTGATCCTCCTCATCCGAGCAGATCCTGTGTATATGGAGGGCTTGTCCGTAGGGGATGGCTTCTTTAACGTGTTTAGGGTGGAAGCTGGAGAAGTGGAGCATCGTGAGGCTATCCGTGGGCTTGCGGTACAGTGAGGTGCTGAGGTGACCGTCCTTAATGGAGATGCGTGTGTCCAAGAATGCAACCGATTCCGAGAGTAGTCCATGGTGAGTCTGATGGTGGGATGGAACTTGTTGGTGTCATCATATAGTTGTTTCAGTGATTGTTCACCATGAGTCCAAAGGAAGAAAATGTCATCGATGTATCTAGTGTATAGCATCGGTTGAAGGTCCTGTGCGGTGAAGAGATCTTGTTCGAACTTGTGCATGAAGATGTTGGCATATTGAGGGACCAATTTGGTCCCCATGGCTGTTCCGTGTGTCTGGATGAAGAACTGGTTGCTGAAGGTGAAGACATTGTGTTCTAGGATGAAGCGGATGAGTTGTAAAATTGCACCTGGAAACTGGCAGTTGTCGGCGTTGAGTACTGAGGCAGTTGCAGCAATGCCATCATCGTGGGGGATGCTGGTGTAGAGTGCCGAGACATCCATTGTGCCGAGGAGCGCTCCTGGTTCAACTGCTCCATATGTGCTGAGTTTCTGTAGGAAGTCCGTAGTGTCGCGACAAAAGCTGGGGGTTCTTTGTACAATGGGTTTCAGGATGCCCTCGACGTAGCCGGAGAGGTTCTCGCACAGGGTCCCATTGCCCGATACGATGAGACGGTCGGGTGTGTTTGCCCGTGATGAATGAACACCGCTCGACAATCACCAGGCAAGACTGTTCTCTTCCTGTTGGGGAGCACTTCAACGGTCATGGGCATTCGGCCTCTGATCTTCAGGTAAGTGTTCTCCAAGGCGGCCTTCACGACATACGACAACGCAGAGTCGTTGAGCAGAAACTGATAGCCAAGTTCTGCACACATGAGGACGGCCTCAACCGGGATCTTGGGTTCATGTCACACTATCTGTAACCCCCACAACTTGCCTGGACTTGCAAAATCTCACTAGCTGTCCTGCCTGGAGACAATACACATTTCCTTAACCTGTGCTTAATGCTCTCTCCACTCACATTGTCTGTACCTTTAAGACTTGATTAGCTGTAAAGAATCACATTCCAATCATTATTCTGTAAATTGAGTTTGTGTCTCTGCATGCCCTGTTTGTGAGCAGATCTCCCACTCCACCTGACGAAGGAGCAGCGCTCCGAAAGCTAGTGGCATTTGCTACCAAATAAACCTATTGGACTTTAACCTGGTGTTGTTAGACTTCTTACTGTGTTTACCCCAGTCCAACGCCGGCATCTCCACATCATATCTAGAGTGTAGCAATGAAGAACGGCTAGAGGTGAAGGATAGGAGTGGATTGTAGTCTTTGTTCATGTCAGCTTGGACCCAGTATGTTCTGTTTTGGGGGGACCATGAATTGGATTAAATTTGAATTGTTTGCTGGAGCGAGTAAGGAGATGGGTTAGGGGCTTCCCGTGTCCACTCTGTGCATTGGCTTTGCAACACTGAGAAAGGTATAACATTTTTTTACAAAAATGAGAC
The DNA here is from genome assembly GCF_964213995.1 of Mustelus asterias. Taxonomy (NCBI): domain Eukaryota; kingdom Metazoa; phylum Chordata; class Chondrichthyes; order Carcharhiniformes; family Triakidae; genus Mustelus; species Mustelus asterias. Next base: position 38,975,017 of record NC_135827.1, read on the forward strand.
ACACATTTCAAATGTTACGGCAAAGATAACCCTTCCGCTCTTCCTCAAAATGGTGCCATGAGATCTTTTATGTCTATCTGTGTAGGCAGAGAATCATTGGTTTAAATTCAGCACCTTTCACGTAGGCTTCCAAACCCAGCAACCAGTCTGCTCCTATATCTTGGTAAGAAGTTTAACAACACCAGGTTAAAGTCCAACAGATTTATTTGGTAGCAAAAGCCACACCTGTGTTTACCCCAGTCCAACGCCGGCATCTCCACATCATGACCTATATCTTGGAGCACAGGAGATTATCCTGATTTGTGATTTGATTTATTGTCACAAGTATTAGTATACAGTGAAAAGTATTGTTTCTTGCGCACTATACAGACAAAGCATACTGTTCATAGAGAAGGAAAGGAGAGAGTGCAGAATGTAGTGTTACAGTCATAGCTAGGGTGTAGAGAAAGGTCAACTTAATACAAGGTAGGTTTACTATGAATTGCCAGTTAATGTCCACCGCCTGAATATAATCAAACACCTGACTGATATACAACTAACAATACATTTCAACAAGGTAGAAGCAAAATACTGTGGACCCTGGAGATCTAAAATAAAAACAAAAACCCTAGGGAGGCTCAGTTCTGAAGAAGAGCCATGTCAGACTCGAAGCGTTAACTCAGTTTCTCTCTCCACAGATGCTGCCAGACCTGCTGAGTTTATCCAGCAACTTCTATTTTGGCAACGATTAGATGAGGATGTCAAACACAGCAATATCTGTGACATGGTTTAACTGGTGAATCGAGGAAGACGTTGTACATGGTGCACACCCGGAGATGATTTTACGAGGGATTGGTTGCTGTTCTCGATGTATGTCATGGGAAGATATATAAACCGGGGAAGACAGGGATATTTAAGATGGAGATAGATAGGTTCTTGATTGGTCAGGGGATCAAAGGTCATGGGGAAAAGGTGGAAGAATGGGGTTGAGAAACTTATCAGTCATGATCGAATGGTGCAGCAGATGGGCCGAATGGCCTAATTCTGCTCTAATATCTTATGGTCTTTTGGAAGAAAGGAATCAAAGGATATACTGTTAGGATGAGAGGACACTTACGCTGAGAATAAATACCAGAGTAAAACTACAGGTATAGGAGGAAAGAAAGGCTTTTATTTTATGGAATCTTAGAATCCCTACCGTGCAGAAGGTGGCCATTCGGCCCATCGAATCGGCACCGACAACAATCCCATCCAAGCCCTATCCCCACTTAGTTATCCTGTTAATCCCTCTAACCTATCACATCTGGGACACTAATGGTTAATTTAGCATGTCCAATCAACCTTTCCCGCACATCTTTGGACTGTGGGACGAAACCGGAGCACCCGGAGGAAACACACGCAAACACGGGGAGAATGTGCAGACTCCACACAGACAGTGACCCAAGCCGGGAATCGAACCCGGGTCCCTGGCGCTGTGAGGCAGCGGTGCTAACCACTGTGTCACCGTGCCGCCCATTTATATAGCATCTTTTAACTTCAGGCCAAAGTTTTTTTGAGCCAAGGAGTGTCACTGTTTTAATATAAAGAACATAGCAAGGTGCACAGCAAGATCCCACAGATAGCAAGGTGACAATGACCAGATAATCTGTTTTATGGTTTAAAGGGACAGACATTGGGTAGACAACCAAGGAGATCCCTGGAGCTCTTAAAAGAGGGATCCTTCATGTCAATCTGCAAGACAGACATGGCCTCAGTTTAACAGCTCATCAGAGAGCCAGAAGCCCAAACAGTGCAGCACTGCCTCTGTACAGCCTAGAATTTTGTGCTCAAGCTTCTGGAGTAGGAACTGAACATTTAACCTCCTGCCCTTGAGGTACGAGTGCTACCCACTGAGCCACACACAAGATCACATGAACTCGGGGTGAGAGGAGGCTCATGTGGAGTAGAAACACTGGCATAGGCCAGGTGGGCCGAATGGCCTATTTCTATATTGTAAGGTTCTGGTGTAGGGTGTAATTCTTTTCTTCTTTCTCTCTCTCCTCAAATACAGTTCTGGTCACCCTATTATAGAAAGGGTATTATTAAGCTAGAAAGAGTGCAGAAAAGATTTACTGGGATGCTACCGGGACTTGATGGTTTGAGTTATAGGGAGAGGTTGGATAGACTAGGCCCTTTTTTCCCTGGAACGTAGGAGGCTGAGGGGTGATCTTATAGAGATCTATAAAATAATGAGGGGCACAGATCAGCTAGATAGTCAATATCTTTTCCCAAAGGTAGGGGAGTCTAAAACTAGAGGGCATAGGTTTAAGGTGAGAGGGGAGAGATACAAAAGTGTCCAGAGGGGCAATGTTTTCACTCACAGGGTGGTGAGTGTCTGGAACGAGCTGCCAGATGTAGTCGTAGAGGCGGGTACAATTTTGTCTTTTAAAAAGCATTTAGACAGTTACATGGATAAGATTGGTATAGAGGGATATGGGCCAAACGCGGGCAATTGGGACTAGCTTACCAGTAGAAAATGGGTGGCATGGACAGGTTGGGCCGAAGGGCCTGTTTTTCCGCTGCAAACCTCTATGACTATAAGTTGGCGTATGGTTTGGGAATGCTCATTTTCACTCTAGACAGTGGTTGTCAGCAGGTGATTCAACCACAGAAGTGTGTTAGGGTCCTGGACCAGAACTCCAAGGTAAATTATGAAGCCAGACTAGACTCCAACAATTTTCTATTTTGGCATAAAGGTGAGGAAAGCATATTTCACTCCAGGATTAATTCCACTGACAAATTAGGGATCGTTTATCAAAACTAGCTTTATTCAGAACACAGTTTTAACACAACTCGAACAAAATGTAGCAGTTTAACAGGTGAACAATATTTAAACATGAAAAGAAACAACTCTAATTTCTAACTTATCACTATATCAGTTCCAAATAAGCAACATTCTTCTTACAGACTTAAAACCCACTTTAACACCGGAATTCTACTTCCCCGCTCGCCATGGAATCAGAACGGATGAGAGGCGGACAATGGAAATGTCCGTTGACCTCCAACGGGATTTTCTGTAGAAATCAAGCGAGGCCACAAAATCCCACCCCAAATATAGATAGCAATCACAAATATACTTGCTATGATGAGTGTAGGCAGCCTTGGAGTTTTCCAAGAGTTTTCAGAAGCCTGAAAAACTCTCCTAACCCCCACCAGAACAGTGAAATCCAGCTGCTTTCTGCAAAGCTGCGAGGCTTGGATAGAGTGGACATGGAGAGGATGTTTCCACTAGTAGGAAAACTAGAACTAGAGGGAACAGCCTCAGGCTGAAGGGACGATCCTTTAAAACAGAGATGAGGAGGAATTTCTTCAGCCAGAGTGAATCTGTGGAACTCTTTGCCGCAGAAGGTGGTGGAGGCCAGGTCATTGAGTGTCTCTAAGACAGAGATAGATAGGTTCTTGATTAATAAGGGGATCAGGGGTTATGGGGAAAAGACAGGAGAATGGGGATGAGAAAAATATCAGCCATGATTGAATGGCGGAGCAGAACCGATGGGCCGAGTGGCCTAATTCTGCTCCTATGTCTTATGGTCTTATGGTCTTGTCTGTATATAGACTTATCTTCAAATAAAGAACCCACATTATTATTTCCCCAATCCTTGTGTCTGATTAGCACATTTACATCCGGGAAGAAGAAATGTAACAGTTACAAACCTGGCCTCTAATGGTGGAGCAGACCCGATGGGCCAAGTGGCCTAATTCTGTTCCTGTGTCTTATGATCTTATGGTCTAAAGCCTGTTTCTCTCTTTCTACAGACCCAGGACTGCACATGAACCACAGCATCACATGACCCTGTCGATCACTCTAATCTGAAATCCCAGGGGAATTTAAGTAAACAAAAGTCCATTAACTCTACTTAACATAATTAGTTGCAAGGGTCAAATGAGTAATTATTCTGCTTCCCCAGCAGAGCTGTATTCCTTCATGACAGACTTATTATCTGTGGAAAAAAAACTGAACTTCAAAACATTCTCCTGAAACATTAAAAAAACACACACACTGTACATACATATCATTTGCACAATTTCATCGCAGATGTCAGTGACAATTTTAGGCTTGTGCAATGCTGAACCTTAAGGTGTGAGCCCCAAGTTAGTTGTTGGAGTCCTTCCCATCAGGATTCAGTTATACACTGAGTAAAATTCAGGCGTCACTAACCAAACCACTGTACAGGCATCCCACAAGACAAAATCATCCCTTGGAGAGTATCAGAGTCTAGGGTTGCCAACTTTCCAGGATTGGCATGGAGTCTCCAGGATTTGAAAATCAATGTCCAGGACTCTGGTGTGTGCGATCCTGGAGAAAAATCATCAGGATATTAAAAAAGGTTTTTTTGTAGTATCCCTACTGTGCATTAGGCTCATCGAGCCTGCACCGACAATGATCCCACCCAGGCCCTATCCCTGCGGCCCCATATATTTACCCTACTAATCTCCCTAACACTAATGGACAATTTATCACAGCCAATCCACCTAACCCGTACATCTTTGGACAGTGGGAGGAAACTGGAGCACCCGGAGGAAACCCACGCAGACACGGGGAGAATGTGCAAACTCCACACAGACAGTGACCCGAGACGGGAATCGAACCCGGGTCCCTGGCGCTGTGAGGCAACAGTGCTAACCACTGAGCCACCATGTCACCCATTTTCTGTCATTTGCTTTGAACATTTCTCCTTACCAGACGTAGAAATATTGAAAATGGGGGAAATAAAGCGGTTTGGCTGGCAGTCAAGCATCATCCAATTGGATAATGTGTCTTTGTGCTTTCCAATTGGCAATAGGAAGGCAGTATGTCATGCCGATGGAAGGGCTGGTCAATGAATGGCTGGAGGGTCGGGAAAGTCATGTCATAAAACTTTTTAAGAAATGTTTTACTCCATTCTTAAAGTTACAAAGCCAGTGCTCAGAGTGGACCGGGCAAACCCAAATCCATTCCTTGCTTGCTCCTAAAACCAAATTCAAATTCCATTGCAATCTAATTCAAGGTCCCCACAAGAGAGACAAACAAGATCCAAGCTGACAAGATAAGGCATTGCACCCCAGGATTGCATTTAATCACAGTCAGCAACCCTAACAGAGCCGAGGTCAATCCTGTCCTTACCCAGGCCCATACAGATTCACATCACGGTGGCACAGTGGTTAGCACTGTTGCCTCACAGCGCCAGGGACCTGGGTTCAATCCCAGCCTCAGGTCACCGACTGTACAGAGTCTGCATGTTCTCCCCGTGTTTGCGTGGGTTTCCTCCGGGTGCTCTGGTTTCCTCCCACAGTCCAAAAGACATGCTGGTTAGGTGCATTGGCCATGCTAAATTCTCCCTCAGTGTACCCGAACAGGCGCTGGAGTGTGGCGACTAGAGGATTTTCACAGTAAACTCATTGCAGAGTGAATGTAAGTCTACTTATGAAACTAATAAACAAACTTTACAACTTTTACTTTTCCCAGTGGGGTTGACTGGATAATTGGCAGAGTCCTGGGTGATTAGTTCACCAACCTCTCATTCACGCTGGAGGTCTGACAGTTTCCCATCCATTGATTTTGATTTGATTTGATTTGATTTATTATTGCCACATGTATTAACATACAGTGAAAAGTATTGTCTCTTGTGCGCTATACAGACAAAGCATACCGTTCATAGAGAAGGAAATGAGAAAGTGCCGAATGTAGTGTTACAGTCATAGCTAGGGTGTAGAGAAAGATCAACTTAATGCAAGGTTGGTCCATTCAAAAGTCTGACAGCAGCGGGGAAGAAGCTGTTCTTGAGTCGGTTGGTATGTGACCTCAGACTTCTGTATCTTTTTCCCGATGGAAGGAGATGGAAGAGAGAATGTCCGGGGTGCGTGGGGTCCTTAATTATGCTGGCTGCTTTGCCGAGGCAGCAGGAGGTGTAGACAGAGTCAATGGATGGGAGGCTGGTTTGTGTGATGGATTGGGCTACATTCACGACCTTTTGTAGTTCCTTGCGGTCTTGGCTGAGATCATCCCATCCCACTGAAACCAGTGGCCAAAGTTGGGGCTAACTGGTCTGTACAGCGGAGTGACTAGTGTGGCTCTGAGTAAAGTACCAGGAAGAATCCCAAGGATGATTAAAGTGCCTGAGAAAATCTTAAAGATTCGGGACCATTTACCTTCGAGCAGGGTAGGCTTGGATGTGACCTGAGAGAGGTCAGCATGTAAATTAATAAAAGGGAGGGTTTGGGGGGGTGGGTGGGGGGTGGGGAGCGGGGGGGGGGGGGGGGGGGTGGGGGAGGGGGATGGCGGTGAGAGCAGATTCAGTAACAACTTTCTAAAGGAATTGGACAATATTTGAACAATTAGTCCCATTCTGCTCTTTTCCCAACAGCCTCACAATAATTTCTCTTTGTGCATTTATCCAATTCCATTTTTTGAAAGTTATGATTGAATCTGCTGCCACTGTCCTTTTTTTTCATTAATTTGTGGGACATGGGTGTCGCTGGCTGGCCAGCATTTATTGTCCATCCCTGGTTGCCCTTGGAGTGGCAGTTGAGAATCAACCACATTGCTGTGGCTCTGGAATCACACGTAGGCCAGACCAGGTAAGGACGGCAGATTTCCTTCCCTAAAGGACACTAGTGAACCAGATGGGTTTTTCTGACAATGGTTTCATGGTCATCAGTAGATTCTTAATTCCAGATATTTTCTTTATTGAATTCAAATTCCACCAGCAGCCGTGGCGGGATTCAAATCCGGGTCTCCCAGAACAGGGCTGCACGATGGTACAATGGTTAGCACTGTTGCCTCACAGTTGCCAGGGACCTGGGTTCGATTCCCGGCTCGGGTCACTGTCTGTGTGGAGTTTGCACATTCTCCCCGTGCCTGCGTGGATTTCCTCCGGGTGCTCCGGTTTCCTCCCACATTGCAAAGATGTGCGGGTTAGGTGGATTGGCCATGCTAAATTGTCCCTTAGTGTCAGGGGGACTAGCTAGGGTAAATGCATGGGGTAATGGAGATGGGGCCTGGGTGGGATTATGGTCGGTGCAGGCTCGATGGGCCGAATGGCCTCCTTCTGCATTGTAGGATTCTATGATTAGCTGAGTTTCTGGATTAATAGTCTAGCGATAATACCACTAGGCCATCACCCCCCCCTTAATTCAGATCACAACAGCTCTCTATGTTAAAAAAAAGACTTCCCCTCACCTTGCCTCCTGGTGGTATTGCCAGATTCTGTTAAATTATTTACTGACTGGAATTTGCTTGACCCACAGTCAGTGTTATGAACCCTGCTCTCGGCTGTGATACGCTGTCCGGGACTAAATATAGCCTCAGAAGAGGCAGCATGCCTCCAAAACCTGTGTAAATATTCATGGAGCAGAAAGAGTTAAAAACATTAGCTACTTTAGGAGTTTTAAAATACGGAAAAGTCTTTGGTCGTTTTCCTGATTTCCTTCCCTCACTTCCAGCCTGTTTCCCTCGACAATAAATGCATTGGAGTTATTTTTTACAAAAATTCGAATGCCCAATTGTTGCAAATTCCACAGGCTTTTATGGTGTCTGTATTAATGTAGCTCATCACTCGTGAAAGGAATTTCGTAACTGAATGGAGCCAGAGTCCGAACATCCAGTCAGCCAGTGTGATAATACAGGACTTGAATCTGAGTTGATTTAGATAGAACCAGCTTGTCTGAAAAAAGGATTAGCAAATTATGAGGCTGGGTGTTATTTTTTTTTTGTTTTATTTTAATGCAGTGTTACATTTCATAACTGGAAAGGGATTAATTAAAATGTTAATAGACAGGCAGCAGAGGAAGACAAGGTTTCCAATGGCAACACATGCAGACCTCACCGCACACATCAAACATTCCCATGGCTGTCATTACTAGCTGTGCAGTAACCTCCTCTCCCCAAGTCTCCTGCAGGCAAACCTCTTCAGCAGGGCTAAGCACTTCCTGTCGGATTAATTGTCCATGCTACAGCGCTTTTAATGCTGTGACTGTAGCACAATTTGAGAGAAACGTTTTTTTTTCTCTCTCTGTAAAAGGTTTTTGATCCATTGTTCTCTGTTTTCTCTGGATTACATATTGTCTAATGTGGAATTTATGCAGTGTGGTGGGTGCCAGCGAGCTCGACTGCTGGTGATGTGATGCCCTGCAGCAGCCCAGAGTGTTCAGTGGGGAGGGGGGGGGGGGGGGGGCGCGGGGAGGGGGGGAGTAAAGGGGCTACTCGGTGACATGGGGGCTCACTGCAGCCAATCCTAATGGGCAAGAAAGTCTGGGAATTGTTATTAAGTTAGGGTCTTCAACATAATGCAACTGGCTAACGTCAATGCGTTAACAACTAGTGCTGGAGTGGAGATCCATTGGAAGAAACCTTCTCGTGGGTAGCCCTTTTCGAAACACGAGACTGCCCCCTCCTCAATTTTGGGGATACTTCCTCAATGCAGGGGTTGCCCCCTCCTCATTACAAGGGCTCAGTAGCTATTGGGGCCCAGCATTCAGGCAGTACATCTGACTGTGCAGCACTCCCTCAGTATTGCGCTGGAGTGTCATCCCGAGGTTTGGTCTTTAAAGGGCAGCTTGGATCCTCAAACCTCTGATTCAGGGGCGAGTGTTCTGGATGTGGACCTGAAGTGGACTCAGTTTTGGGAAGATGCAAGGGTGCAGGAATAATTAAGGTAGATCTTTGAAAGAGCCAGTACAGATATGATGGGCTGAATGGCCTTATAGAGTCATAGAGCAGGATTTTACGACTTCGCTCAGGCGAGATCATAAAATCCTGCCCAAGGCCAATGGGAAATTCCCCTCTGCGAGCCTTGCGCCCCCCCCCCCCCCCCCCCCCCCGATTCCGGGGCAGGCAAGGCGGTAATATTCTGGCCATAGAGTCATCGAGCTTTACAGCATGGAAACAGGCCCTTCGGCTCAACCTGTCCATGCCGCTAGTTTTTATCATTAAGCGAATCCCAATTGCCCGCGTTTGGCCCAATCTTACACATGTAAATGCTTTTTAAAAGACAAAATTGTACCCGCCTGTACTACTGCCTCTGGCAGCTGGTTCCAGACACTCACCACCCTCTGTGTGAAAAAATTGCTCCTCCAGACCCTTTTGTATCTCTCCCCTCTCACCTTAAACCTATGCCTTCTAGTTTTAGACTCCCCTACCTTTGGGAAAAGATGTTGACTATCTAGCTGATTTATGCCCCTCATTATTTTATAGACCTCTATAAGATCACCCCTCAGCCTCCTGCACTCCAGGGAAAAAAATCCCAGTCTATCCAGCCTCTCCTTTCACTCAAACCATCAAGTCCCGGTAGCATCCTAGTAAATCTTTTCTGCACTCTTTCTAGTTTAATAATATCCTTTCTATAATAGGGTGACCAGAACTGTACACAGTATTCCAAGTGTGGCCTTACCAATGTCTTGTACAACTTCAACAAGACGTCCCAGCTCCTGTATTTAATATTCTGACCAATGAAACCAAGCATGCCGAATGCCTTCTTCACCACTCTGTCCACCTGTGACTCCACTTTCAAGGAGCTATGAACCTGCACTCCTAGATTTCTTTGTTCTATAACTCTCCCCAACGCCCTACCATTAACTGAGTAAGTCCTGCCCTGGTTCAATCTACCAAAATGCATCACCTCACATTTATGTAAATTAAACTTCATCTAGCAGTCATCAGCCCACTGACCCAATTGACCAAGATCCTGTTGCAATCGGAGATAACTTTCTTCACTGTCCACTATGCCACCAATCTTGGTGTCATCTCCAAATTTACTAACGATGCCTCCTAAATTCACATCCAAATCATTAATATAAATGACAAATAACAGTGGACCCAGCACCGATCCCTGAGGCACACCGCTGGTCACAGACCTCACAAGTTAATAGAGAAAAAAAATTGGGTTTATTCAAAATACAACTTGATGCCATGGTTGGAGAGGAAATCTAGACTATTGCTGGACTATGACCAATGCTGATGCACCAGCAAGACATTACATAAGAACATAAGAAATAGGAGCAGGAGTAGGCCATCTAGCCCCTCGAGCCTGCCCCGCCATTCAATAAGATCATGGCTATACATTTGGAATATTGTGTGCAGTTCTGGTCACCTCACTATAAGAAGGATGTGGAAGCGCTGGAAAGAGTGCAGAGGAGATTTACCAGGATGCTGCCTGGTTTGGAGGGTAGGTCTTATGAGGAAAGGTTGAGGGAGCTAGGGCTGTTCTCTCTGGAGCGGAGGAGGCTGAGGGGAGACTTAATAGAGGTTTATAAAACGATGAAGGGGATAGATAGAGTGAACGTTCAAAGACTATTTCCTCGGGTGGATGGAGCTATTACAAGGGGGCATACCTATAGGGTTCGTGGTGGGAGATACAGGAAGGATATCAGAGGTAGGTTCTTTACGCAGAGTGTGGTTGGGGTGTGGAATGGACTGCCTGCAGTGATAGTGGAGTCAGACACTTTAGGAACATTTAAGCGGTTATTGGATAGGCACATGGAGCACACCAGGATGACAGGGAGTGGGATAGCTTGATCTTGGTTTCAGATAAAGCTTGGCACAACATCGTGGGCCGAAGGGCCTGTTCTGTGCTGTACTGTTCTATGTTCTATGTTCTGATCTGAAGTGAATCAGTTCCACTTACCCAGCTGTTCCCCATAACCCTTAATTCCCTTACCGATCAGAAATCCATCTATCCGTGACTTAAACATATTCAACGAGGTAGCCTCCACCACTTCAGTGGGCAGAGAATTCCAGAGATTCACCACCCTCTGAGAGAAGAAGTTCCTCCTCAACTCTGTCCTAAACTGACCCCCCTTTATTTTGAGGCTTTGCCCTCTAGTTCTGGTTTCCTTTCTAAGTGGAAAGAATCTCTCCACTTCTACCCTATCCAGCCCCTTCATTATCTTAAATGCTTCCATAAGATCACCCCTCAGCCTTCTAAACTCCAACGAGTACAAACCTAATCTGCTCAATCTCTCCTCATAATCTACACCCCTCATCTCCGGTATCAACCTGGTGAACCTTCTCTGCACTCCCTCCAAGGCCAATATATCCTTTCGCAAGTAAGGGGACCAAAACTGCACACAGTATTCCAGCTGCGGCCTCACCAATGCCTTGGACAGATGCAGCAAGACTTCTCTGCTTTTATATTCTATCCCCCTCGCGGTAAATGCCAACATCCCATTTGCCTTCTTGATCACCTGTTGTACTTGCAGACTCATGCACAAGGACCCCCAGGTCCCTTTGCACAGTAGTAGCATGTTGTAATTTTTACCATTTAAATATTAATCCAATTTGCTATTATTTCTTCCAAAGTGAATAACCTCGCAGACTTTACTGGCAGACTTGAGTTACACAGCTGGAGGGATCTCATTGTGCATCATCCTTTCACCAACCAGGACATGTCCCAACCCGGAGATCTGATCACAGAAATCAGACTGACAGTACTGAGAGAATGCTGCACTGTCAGAGGTGCCACTGTTCAGATGAGTGGTCCAAAGATGCAGCCCAAAGATGCAGCCCAAAGATGCAGTCCAAAGATGTGTGGGTTAGGTTGATTGGCCATGCTAAAATTGCCCCTTAGTGTCCTGGGATGCGTAGGTTAGAGGGATTAGTGGGTAAAATGTGTAGGGATATGGGGGTAGGGCCTGGGTGGGATTGTGGTCGGTGCAGACCCGATGGGCCGAATGGCCTCTTTCTGTACTGTAGGGATTCTATGATCTATGATTCTATGAGTCATTGCACTGAGGCTTGCCGGTGGCTCACGCAGCACGACTTCAAAGAAAAGCAAAGGTGTTCTGGTAATGTTTATCCCTCAACCAAGATCACTCAAACTATTTCCTGGTCATTATCTTTTTGCTGTTTGTGGGAACTTGTTGTGGAACTTGGTTGCCACATTTCCTACATTGCAACAGTGACTTGACAAGTACTTCACTGGCTATGAAGCACTGAGAGGCATCCTGTGGTTATGAAAGGTGCTACATGAATGCACAGCTTTCCTTTTCTTCTTTCTGTGCAAGTGTGTTTGAACAGATGCTCGGGAACAATGAGAATGAGGGTCACTTTTTTCATCCCATCACAAAGTTTCCGCATTAGGATTTTAAAGGATATCCAGGAGTTTCACCATCTTGTACCATAACTAATAGGAGATCCTTTAGAATCAAGACTAGAGGAATTTCTTCAGCCAGAGGGTGATGAATCTGTGGAATTCATTGCCACAGAAGGCTGTGGAGGCCAGGTCATTGAGTGTCTTGAAGGCAGAGATAGGTAGGTTCTTGATTGGTAAGGGGATCAAAGGTTACAGGGAAAAGGCAGGAGAATGGGGTTGAGAAACTTATCAGCCATGATTGAATGGTGGAACAGACTCGATGGGTGCCAAGGTGTTTTGGAAGGATTTACAGGCAGATAATCAACCTGTTTGGCCGCATCGAGAATTCGCTTCCAAGCAACGAGCGAGTCCTGAAGTGGGATTTAAACTCAAAGGCAGGGACTCCACCACAAGATCTTCTGTTAAACCCGCACACTTTGTAAAATTGAAAAAACCTAGGTTGAGTTCCACGGGTTTAAGGTTGTCAGGATTGGGAAGAACATATGGAAACGGGATAAATCAGGATGGCGGCCAGTCAGAATCTGAAAACAGAAAATACAGATTAGAGTAATATCATAAAATATGCTTTAAGATGATGATATTTTGATCTTCCCCATGCCTAATGGTACATAGTGGTACATAAGGCAGAAAAAGGTGACATGGTGGCACAGTGGTTGGCATTAATGTGTCACAGTGACAGAGACCCAGGTTCAATTCCAGCCTTGAGTCACTGTCTGTGTGGAGTTCTGCGTGGGTTTCCTCCGGGTGCTCCGGTTTCCTCCCACATTACGAAAGATGCGCTGGTTAGGTATATTGATGATGTGGAGATGCCGGCGTTGGACTGGGGTAAGCACAGTAAGAAGTCTCACAACACCAGGTTAAAGTCCAACAGGTTTATTTGGTAGCAAATACCATAAGCTTTCGGAGCACAGCTCCTTCGTCAGATGGGGTGGATATAATAAACCTGTTGGACTTTAACCTGGTGTTGTGAGACTTCTTACTAGGTATATTGGCCATGCTAAATTCTCCCTCAGTGTACCCGAACAGGCGTCGGAGTGTGGCGACTAGGGGATTTTCACAGTAACTTCATTGCAGTGTTAATGTAAGCCTACTTGTGACACTAATAAATAAACTTAAAAAAAGCACATGTGGGGCGGGATTCTCCAACCGTGAGCGCTCCAAGACCGGAGATTCCCACTTGAGCTCAACGGACCTTGAAATGATCCGATTTTTCTGTCTTGACTGTTACGATTCCCACGGCAGGTGAGACAAGAGAATTCCAGCCATTGGGTCTGTTTTCCCCAGAATAGATCACCTGAGCTATAACTTGATAAGCAGCCTGCTTAGCCACTCATCTCTCTCAACCATGAAGTACCACAGGGGGCCTGAGAGGCAGGGTCGCTACCCACTGCGCCACAAGACCTCCTCGTGAAAAGCATCAAGTACAACAAGAAACAGGTCCATAGATTGTAAAAAGGATCACTTTGAAAGGCTGAGAATAGAACTTGGGGAGTATAAAATGGGCATCAATATTGGCAAACAAGTTGCAGAACAGCAATGGGAAGCATTTCAAATGGTGTTCAACAGAGAGCAGGAAGAATATATTCTGCTCAAAGGAAAGAACAAACTAAACGTTAGTGAGTCTCTGTGGCTGAATAAAGACATGAGGGAACAGTTGAGAGTTAGGAAAGAGCCAAGCATTAAATTCAGGGACAGCAGAGGAGTGCAGAATCAGAGAGAACGCAAAGAGATTCAGAGGAAAGTCAAAAACACAATAAGGAAGATAAAGAGGAAATATGCAATTAATTTACTCCATTAAATTATCGTGAGCATAAAACAAAACAATTAAATATTTTACAGGCACGTTAGTTTAAAAAAAAGACTATGATGGAAATAGAATTATAGAAACCCTACAGTGCAGAAGCTGGCCATTAGGCCCATCAAGTCTGCACCAACTCTCTGACAGAGCATCTTATCCAGGTCTTCTCCCCCACCTATCCCCATAACCCCTGGTTAACCCATTTAACTTACACATCTTGGAGTATTTTTCTTTTACCATGGCCAATCCACCTACCCTGTGGAGGAAAACCAGAGCACCCGGAAGAAACCCATGCAGGCACGGGGACAACATGTGAACTCCAAACAGTCACCCAAGACAGGAATTGAACTCAAGTTCACTGTGCCGCCTCATCATTAACGATAGGACCATTAATGATAGACAGAATAATACCAGAGATAATGAGAGATGGCAGAAATATTAAATAATTATTTCACTTTGGATTTATCAGGAAGATTGGCATGATACTGAATGATGAGCTAAATAATGAGATAAGCACAGTTAAGATGCAAAATGGAGGCATTAAATAAACTAATCAAACTCAAAGAGAATAAAGCCCCTGGTCCAGATGGATTGATAAGAAAGATGGAAGAGACTTGAGTGGAGCTTACACACCAGCTGGGACGAGTTGGGCTGAATGACTTGCTTCTATGTAATCCAGTCAACTGCCTGTTACACACCTCCCAATCCCATCTTTGCTTTCAATTGGCTGCAATGTAAAATGGACTAATTTGTTAATCCCAGGGAGAAAGAATGAAAAAAGCAAGAATTGCATTTATATAGCAACTTTCACATCCTCAGCTGTCCCAAAATGCTTCACAACCAGTAAAGTACTGTTGAAATGTGTAATTTAGGAAATGTAGCAACCAATTTGCACACAGCAAAATCCCACAAACAGCAACGTAATAATATACAGATAATCAGCTTTTGAGATGTTGGATGAGGGAGAAATCTTGACCAGGACACCAGGAAAGAACTCCCCTTCATCTTTGAAATAGTGTTCTCTTTTGCCTATCTTCCCACCTACCACCTGTCCTCTCCCCTTCTGCTCCTTCATCTTCTCCTCCCTATCACACCTGTTATAATCCAGGTCAGAAACTCCAAGGTGTTTTACCAAGGCAGCCTAGACCATTAGTTCTACACTTTGAATTTTGGCACGGGTGAGCATTAGATATTTCACGCTAGGTATGATTCAAATGACTGACTCGGGAGCTTTTATCAAACAAAGTTTATTTAAGAATACAGTTAACATACAGAAAGAAAGTTAACCAGAACTTTTACCAATTGCAAACAAGAAAAAAAAACCAAACGATATTGAATAAACCTTATCAGCTCAATGTACTGTTCCAACCAAACAAACCTTCTTACAAACATACTCTCATCCCAAGTTTAGCACAGCAAATAGGAATGCTCTTGTGATGCTGGATTTTCTAGCTCTGTAAATTAGTCCTTTGGATAGAGAATTAGAACTCTGACCTCCCAGCCCTGGAGCTCCCAGCACCTCTCAAGGCAGAGTTATTTCTAGCTTATAAACCACCAACAGCAATATTTCCACTCTCGAAAGGCAAGAAAGACTGGTTCCAACAAGCCAGCAGAATTTCTAATACCAGGGAGAGAGACAAAACACTGGAGTCTGGAGTCCAAACACTTTCTAATCTGCCAGTAGCCAAAACTGAAAGCAAGAACTCTTGTGAGAAAAAAAAATGATCCCACCTGACCTGTCAATCATTCTTCACCCCAACAATTCAAAAGGATCATAAAACTTACAAACTCCAGGAGAGTGCATTAGGCCCAAATTAAAAATAAACAAAAAGCCTATTAAATGACTCTGATGACAATAAAGGACATCGACTCAGACAGGTTGGCAATAAGCACAAAAGGCCCTCTTAAAAGCACTGCAGGGAAACATGATTAAGATACATTTCTTAAAGGCACAGTAGCGTCACACATCCCACCATTATTTTGTCATTTTCCTCCATTTTTCCATTCCAATTCCCCCCCCCCCGTCTTCTTCCTTTTTCCTAGATTTACCTCCTCTCCCTCTCTCTCCCTGCCTCTGCTTCTCGCTTTCCTTTCTCCTCTGATCCCCCCTCTCCCGTCTCTCTCTCCCCTCCCTCCTCCCCAAACCCTCAACACAAACTTACAAATGTAAGTATAAAGGATGATATTATTTAGTGCAATTTTATGTAATTATAGACATTATCCAATCAGAAATTAATCACAGGAACCTGGTAAAAAAAAATTGCGGTGACAAAAACACAGGAAGCTGAAACTTCTAAATACTGAAGCATTGACGTGGAAAACTTTAGCAAAAGTTTTAAGTTTGTAAAAAAAACTGAGCGTAAATAATTTGTACAAAGCTAATTATCGTTATTGATAGCCTGTTATTTTTAGAATGAGAAAATAATTATCATGTTGTTGTAGATTGAGAGGTAGGAAGTTAGAATTTGGTGTTTTAAAATTATAAAACATTAGGGGGAAGGCGTTGTGTGGTCCCATTAAAAAAGTGGTGCTTTATCTGTGCTTAGAAATTTAAAAATGTAAGTACACAGAGAACCCAGACTGAAATATTTGTATCGAAAGACCTAGCAGCAGTTTTACAAAGACAACAGGCTTTTGATTTTTTTAAATTTAGCTAATCAATTTGAATCAGGCACTTGGATACCAAAAACCTATTAAGTTTAAATCTGATGGTTTTGACAACCTAGAACCAATCCCATTGTGGGAAATATTTATATGTCATCATGGGTATAAAAGAAGGGACAAAGAGGTAGAGCAACTGCCAACTGCCACCTACCAGAGTTAAAGCTCAGAGCTCCCAGCTCTCTCTCTCTCTCTCTCTCGAAAGAAAGAGAGAATCTCTGTCTCTCATAGCTTCACCTATGTCTTAGAGAAAGCATAACCTAAACAGCAAAGGTACCAAAGAAGAAAGAAGTTCCAGACAGAAGAATCAACAGAGAAGGCCTAGAATATTCCGGAAGACACAAAACCTTGTTGTAATTTAGAGAGTGATTAAATTCTATTTTGTGAATGATCATCAGCAGGTCATTACTTTCGTTTGTAAGTTTGTGTTGAGGGTTTGGGGAGGAGGGTGAGGGGAGAAAGGGTGGGAGAGGGAAGATCAGAGGAGAAAGCAGAGGCAGGGAGAGAGAGGGAGAGAAGGAAAGTCTAGGAAAAAGGAGGGAGATGGGGGGAATTGGAATGGGAAAATGGAGGGAAATGACAAAATGATGGTGGGGTGTGTGACGCGACTGTGCCTTTAAGAAATGTATCTATTTGAACAGCGTACGATAAAAAAAGGGCGGCATGGACAAGATGAGCCGAAGGGCCTGTTTCTATGCTGTAAACCTCTATGAATCTATAAGCATACCATTAGAATATTGTTTTATTCGAGAATAGTTAATAGTTAGAAGGGATTTATTTGGTTTGTTCATGGTTTAGTTAATTTGCTCACTTTTAGTTAGATAAATAAATTGTTACGTGTTGATTTTAGTGCCAGGGATTTATTTTTATATAACCACTAGAAGTTTCTGAAGAGCAGGTCACACCACTTCACACACACCTTTTACAGATTATAGGGTGAGGTTTTCCTCTTGGGGTGTTTTGGTGTTAGTTCTCAGAGGGGGGATCAACCTCCGCTTTATAACATTACCTTTCAACACAGGATGGTGAGTGGCTTGGAGTGGAACTTCCAGGCGGAGGTGGGTGTCGCTGGCTAAATTTGTTGCCCATCACTGATTGCTTTTGAGAAGGTGCTGAGATGCCGACTTGAGCCACTGCAGTCTATGTGGTGTAGGTGCACCCACAGTGCTGATAGGGAGGGAATTCTGGGCTGTTGACCCAGTGACAGGGAAGGAACAGTGCTATATTTCCAAGTCAGGATGGTGAGTGGCTTGGAGGGGTCCTTCCAGGTGGAGGTGTTCCCATATGTCTGCTGCCCTTGTCCTTCTAGATATTACTAGTCGTGGGTTTGGAAGGTGCTACTTAAAGAGCCTTGGTGAGTTCCTGTGATGCATCTTGTAGATGATACATGTTGCTATCACTGTGTGAGGGAGTGAGTGTTTGTGGATCTGATGCCACATAAAACAGATTGTCATTTTTTCTCCGAAGGCACTGTGTTCTTGTGTGTAGGATGGAAAATCAGTATGAAAGTGGCCTTAACCTTAACTTTAACTTTAACTGTAACCTCCACCTGGTTGGTGTCCCTGGCTGCAAACTCACTCTGAGCCCTGGATGTAATCTTACCCTTTGTCTTGATCCTAGTCACCCTGGTTCCTGGTCTTACCATTGGCCGTAGTGTTATTCTTGCCTCTAGTTTTAGTCTCATTTCTAGTATTAGGGTCAACCTTGACAACAGCTTCACGCTTAACTTTGACATCAATGTTAGCTGTGTCTTTGCATTGTCTTGGGCCCTGTATCTAAGGAAGGATGTGCAGGCCTTGGAAAGGGTCCAGAGGAGGTTCACAAGAATGATCCCTGGAATGAAGAGCTTGTCGTATGAGGAACGGTTGAGGACGCTGGGTCCGTATTCGTTGGAGTTTAGAAGGATGAGGGGGGATCTTATTGAAACTTACAGGATACTGCGAGGCCTGGATAGAGTGGACGTGGAGAGGATGTTTCCACTAGTAGGAAAAACACAACCTCAGGCTAAAGGGATGATCCTTTAAAACTGAGATGAGGAGGAATTTCTTCAGCCAGAGAGTGGTGAATCTGTGGAACTCTTTGCCGCAGAAGGCTGCGGAGGCCAGGTCATTGAGTGTCTTTAAGACAGAGATAGATAGATTTTTGATTAATAAGGGGATCAGGGGTTATGAGGAAAAGGCAGGAGAATGGGGATGAGAAAAATATCAGCGATGATTGAATGGCAGAGCAGACTCGATGGGCCGAGTGGCCTAATTCTATTCCTATATCTTATGGCCTAATGGTGTTAATCTCAGGCTAGCTCTTGAGTTTGCCCTTAGTCTGGCCTCCTGCTTTCTCCTTCGCCTCAATCAAAGCCCATTCTTCATTCCTAGATCTAAACCTAGTTTTGTCCTTTCCTGAATGAATTGTTTTCCCCTTGCTGTATTCAATGTCAGCCTACCTTCAGGTTGAAAGGATTTTAATGTTAAACGTGTTAATACTAGTCACCGTAAAGTTTCTCCTCGAATACTTTGACGGTTTGTTTGTTTAAATTGTGCTTTTGCTCTCTGGAGTCCACTGTCTGTCTGTGTCTATTGGTGGGAAGAGGAGATGGGAGAGAGTCTGCGGGAGCAGATAGCAGGGCAAGGTTGAGAAAGGGATACAGGAGTGGGAGAAACAGAAAAGGCTGCGTAAATCTGGTTGGATTACAGGGTATTTCAGGTAAGTACATGCTTTGCCTTAAGAATAAAATTGTGAATGATTGATGGTTTTGGGAATGCCATCTACTCCCCTCCCCCCCTGCCCCACCCCCCCAACATTTATAAATCCATTCTACAGAATAGGGCTATTTTGCACACGATTTATTACAGGTGGTGATTATTCCTCACATGAACAAACCTGCAGGAGGACAAGGTTCCCTGGTGACCTGTGGATTTAATATCATCAGCATGTGATCCTTTCATCATTCAGAACCTACAGTTAGGCTCGCAGGAATTGCTTCCTGGAGAGCATTAGGCTTTGTTTCAACTTGCGCTATCTTATTTCGCCTTTATGCACTGTACAATTTCCATCTGTGTGGCATTCTGAGAATGAAGGGCCCACTTACAGAAAGTGGGCTACAATCCGTAATTTAACTGTTGATTATCCAGCCTCCTCTGAGTTCTTTAAAGTTCCAGCCACAATGTTCCCTCTCCTTCTTCACCCACCCCCCCCCCCCCTCAATCTTATTTCTCTGTTTTGACCTTAGCTGAGACATAGTTCCAGAGATTATAATCACCATCCACATATTGCTCCCTGAATTGCTGTTTTACAAGTGCATTTAAGTAAGGAACAGGATTTGTGTCCAAAAGCTCATTTCGGGGCTCTTATTATGGTTGCCTATTCAGTTTGGACATATTCCTGGAGCTTACATCACGTGACATCTTGCCTCTAACTGCCCCTCCTCCACACTCCTTCTATTGGCCACTCAACATGTCCATCTTCGCATTGGTCCACCTTCCCACTTTCTATTTGAATGCCAACAGACTTGATTATCTGATTGGATGTTTCTTAACTGTCAGTTAAACAGTTGATATTCCCCACTTCAATATTTTTAGAATGAATAATCCAAAGTGTTTAAGGAAAATGGGAAAGTATACGACTCATTTAACACCCTGGTGATGTTTCTTCTGGGTTTTGCTCAGGGTCGTGTCACACACCCTCAGAGATTCCAAGGACAATCCAGGAAGGTTGGCAACCCTAACCCTTATGTTTTACTGGACAGTGATATGGGACATTAGCAATCTAATCTGTTGTTAAATCTGTACATATATGGGAAGCATGTTTCCAAAAGGTAACAAAAAATGAAGAGGGATTAACCATTGCCAAAGTGCAGGTGACTTTTTAATAGCTTGCATTGTGGAAAATAATAGCTCATGGTGTAGGGGGAAACATATTGGCCTGGATAGAAGATTGGCTAGCTAGCAGAAACAGAGAGTTGGCATAAATGGGTGTTATTCTGGTTGACAGGGTGTGGTGAATGGTGTGCCACAGGGATCAGTGCTGGGACCTCAACATTTCACACTTAATATGAATGATTTGGATAAAGGGACTGAAGGTATGGTTGCTAACTTTTCTCATAGGTAGGAAAGCCAATGTGAAGAGGACATACGGAAGCTACAAAGGGATTTAGAGAGGTTAGGTGAGTGGACAAAGATCTGGCAAATGGAATATAATGTGGAAAACTGTGAAGTTCTCCATTTTGGTAGGAAGAATAAAAATGAACCTTATTATCTAAATGGTGAGAGATTACAGACGTATGAGTTTCAAAGGGATCAAGGTGAAGTTAAAGTTTGTTTATGAGTCACAAGTAGGCTTACATTAACATTGCAATGAAGATACTGTGAAAATCCCCTTGTGGCCATGCTCCAGCGCCTGTTCGGGTACACTGAGGGAGAATTTAGCATGGCCAATGCACCTAATCAGTGCATCTTTTGGACTGTGGGAGGAAACCAGAGCACCCGGAGGAAACCCAAGCCAGCACGGGGAGAACGTACAGACTCCACACAGACAGTGACCCAAGCCAAGAATCGAACCCGGGTCCCTGGCGCTGTGAGGCAGCAGTGCTAACCACTGTGCCACCGTGCCGATCAGGGTATCCTAATGCAGGAATCGCAAATGGCTAGTATACAGTGTTACGGTTCAGGTAAAAAAACTCAAAAGTGTTTTATGAAGCCCGCTTGAATCATAAGTTTTGCATCTTGAATTTGGCTAGGATAAGCAGGAGATGTTTCACTTCAGGTATGATTCAAATGACCCACTAGGGAGCTTTTATCTAACAAAGTTTATTTAAGAATATAGTTAATATGTATACTAAGAAAATTAGCAAGAACCTTTATCAATTACAAACAAGAAACAAAACAACCACTATAATGCATAATTCTTAATGAATATTTAATATGTTCCAGTTAAA
The DNA here is from genome assembly GCF_964213995.1 of Mustelus asterias. NCBI lineage: Eukaryota > Metazoa > Chordata > Chondrichthyes > Carcharhiniformes > Triakidae > Mustelus > Mustelus asterias. Next base: position 38,996,492 of record NC_135827.1, read on the forward strand.
ACCAAAATCCAATAAACAAAGCCCTTTAAACAGATTTATCACTGCACTGGCTAAAGCTCACATGATACTGGAATCCAGTTCCCTGGGTTGGATGCTGATTTCAAATGATCTTGAAGACTCAGAGCAGCTTGCAGTCATCAGCTCCCCAAAACACCAAAACATAGACTCCTTACTGCAGGATGGCAATCAGCTAACTGGTAAAACTTTCGAAATAAGAACAGAGAGAAAGACTTCTTTCAGCTATGCTTCTAACACTGCAGCCAAAACAAAATGAAAAACAACCATTGTCACCTGAGTGGCACAGATTTTTCTCTCCTCCCACCAATGACATCACTAAGGCTTGACGTGGAGTTGCCGGCGTTGGACTGGGATGGGCATAGTAAGTAGTCTCACAACACCAGGTTAAAGTCCAACAGGTTTATTTGATAGCACGAGCTTTTGGAGCGCTGCCCCTTCATCAGGTGAGTGATGAAGAAGCAGCACTTCGAAAGCTCGTGCTACCAAATAAACTTGTTGGACTTTAACCTGGTGTTGTGAGACTACTTACTGTCACTAAGGCTATAAGCTGAGAAACACTGACTGTGAGAGCTGCAGAGATCATGATTTTTAAAAATATCTCTTAAAGGGACACTAACACCACAACAGGCACTGCAAGTAATTTGGAAAGCTAATAGAAAGTTGTTGTTTATTGTGAAGAGAATTGATGTAGAGAGATTATGCTTCAGTTGTACAGGACATTGCTGAGATCACATCTGGAGTATTGTGTGCAATATTGGTCTCCTTATTTGAGAAAAGATGTAAATGTGTTAGAAGTTCAGAGAGGGTTTACTCGACTAATATGAGGAATGGGCGGGTTATCTCATGAGGAAAGGTTGGACAGGTTATGTTTGTATCCACTGGAGTTTAGAAGCGTAAGAGGTGACTTGATTGCAACATTTAAGATGCTGAGGGGTCTTGACAAGGTTGGTGTGGAGAGGATGTTCCCTCTTGTGGGGGAAACTAGAATTTGGGGCCATTGTTTAAAAATAAGGAGTCACTGTTTAAGACAGCGGCGAGGAGAATTTTTTTCTCTCCAAGGGTTGAAAGTCTCTGGAACTCTCTTCCTCAAGAGGCAGTAGAGGCAGATTCTTTGAATATTTTGAGGCAGGGTTAGATAATTTCTTGATTAACAAGGGGCTGAATAGTTTTTGGAAGTAGGCAGGAATGAGGTTACGATCAGATCAACCATGATCCTACTTAATGACGGAGCAGTCTTGAGGGGCCAAATGGCCCACTCCTGCTCCTAATTCATATATTCCTATGTTCATATGCACATCCCTTTGGGCCCACTGACTGGCATAGAATCCTGTGGAATTGTACAGATTGTACTTGCCTGATTCCATCTAGGGAGATGGAGGTTGTTGGGTCATTGGTGGGAGGGGCTATGAGTCTCCGAACTCAGAATGAAGGAAGGGATCTGGGTTGGCAGCGATGCATGACTGGTTCTGTAAAAAGCAAGAAAGATCTGCATTTATATATAACCGTTCATGACAACAGAATGTCTCAAAGTGCTGTGCAATTGATGAACTATTTTAAAGCGTGAATTGTTGAAAAGAGAGACATGTTGCTGAAGCTTTTCATCTTGAACTCATCAGGACAAATGCAAGAATGCCAAATATCACACAATTGTAACAATTTATACTGCCAGAGTAAAGCATGCTGCTTGCTTGGCAAGTGGACTCTGATTGGCTGAAGTGTTGCCTTTGTGATGGTAGTGTGTGCTATTGACAGAAATATATGTTTAAAATTCAGCTTTTTGCTGCAGTCGTTGTGTCTGGAAAACATTTAGCTCAGATGTTGGGAGAGCAGGATAATTACTCATTTTAGCCATGTAATGTTTACTAAAATAGGTCACCTGGGGTTTTTGATTAAAGGAATGGAATGTGGGTTTAGGTATGAAGGATCATGTGATGATATCGTTAATGGGAGGAGCTATGTCTGTAGCAGAGAGAAACAGCTTTTCAGTTCTGGCTAAAGTTTCTTTGAAGGATAGTTCTACAACTCATTCTCGCTCTGTGAAAACTTCAAGACTGTCTACCCTCATTATAGTGAGTATATTTATGGTAGCTAACTGTATTTAGAGTGAAATTGTAAGTCTGTAAGAGGAATGTTGCTTATTTGGAACTGAAACACTGATAAGTTAGAAATTGCAGTTGTTTCCTTTCACTTTAAAATATTATTTGACTATTAGTAGTTAAGCTGTTTCATTTGTTAGAGTTATAGTTAAACTGTGTTATTAAATAAAGTTTGTTTTACTATAAAAGATCCCTCATTTGTCAACTGAATTATTCCTGGAGAGAAACATCCTGTCCTCACATTTGTGCCAAAATAAAATAAATGTTGGGGTCTACTCTGGCTTCATAATGTAATTTGGGATTCTCGTCCAGGACCCGAACACCTTGACAAAATCACTGGGGAACTTGTGGCTTCCTCAGTTCCTGGATAGCAAACAAGGTACAAGGCTTGAACATATTCCTTTTGTTTGCACAGAACGGGTCCCTGAGTATGAATTTATGCCACTATTCGCAGAAGTTAATGAGCTTTTTGTGGTTTTGAAGTGTAGTCGCTGTTGCGATGGAGCAGTATTTCTGCTCCTGGCCACACAAACATCAATGCAAGTTTGTCTACGCACGGGAGCTCCTCTTTGTCAGAATGGCCAGCTCCAGCTAGTACTGACTTCAACTAGCGATCGGAGACTCTGTACGCAAGAAGGCCCCCCATTCACATTGTAATTGTACCCCATGACCTGATTCACAGATCAATCTGATTGGCCAGCAGCAGACACAGGCAACCAATGGACACTCTGTACAGACCGCAGGATCAGGAGAACGGGGCAGTAGGTCACTTTGCTCCGTCTGGGGTGCATTACCACTGAATCACACAGCCAAACAATTAATGCTTGTTCAGGCACTTTGAAAGAGTTATCCAATTAATCCTGCACCTTCCCATAGCCCTGCAAATTGTCCCTTTACAAGTATTTATCCAATTCCCTTTTGAAAGTTACTGTCAAAACTGCTTCCACTTTCAGGCAATAGATTCCAGATCATAGTATCTCTGCGTACATCATTTTCTTCACATCGCCCCTTGGGTTCTTTGACCATTTACTGACCCTGCCACCAATGGAAACAGTTTCTCCTTATTATCCCTTGTATGTTTGAACACCTTCCCTTAACTTCCTCTGTTCTAAGAGGACCACTCCCAACGTTTCTAGACTTTGAATAATTGAAGTCCTCTCATCTCTGGTACTATTCTGGGTAAAATTCTTCTGCATCCTCTCGAAGGTCTTGACATCCTTCCTGATGTCAGGTGTCTGGAATTGAACACAATACTGAGGCTGAACTAAAGATGTCGCGTCTTTAGCATAACTTCTTTGTAATTGCCCTCATAAAGCTAACAGTCCAATATACTTTTTTGTAATAGCCTTCTCAATTTGTCCATCACGCTTAAAAGATTTGTATACATAGAACCCCCCTGGTCACTCTGTTCCTGCACTCACACCCACATTGAACTGTTTAGTGTTATTGTCTCCCTCCATTCTTAACAAATTGCAAGATTTTTCTGTGTTAAATTTCAGCTACTATGAGTTTGTCTGTTTCACTGCTCCGTCTGTTTATAGCCCCTTCATCATTCCTTCCATTCCCCCAACACTTTTAAGAGTGTTTTCGGCCCATTTCCAACAGGGTGGGGAGGGTTCCAAGTCCAACCCTCCCTGTTTGAAAGGAGCAGTGACAGTGAGACACCTGGCACGAGTGGCACAGTGGTTAGCACTGCTGCCTCGCAGTGCCAGAGATCCGGGTTCGATTCCCGACTTGGGTTGCTGCTTGTGTGGAGTTTGCACGTTCTCCCCATGTCTGAGTGGGTTTCCTCCGGGGGCTCCGTTTTCTCCCACAGTCCAAAGATGTGCGGGTTAAGTGGATTGGCCATGCTAAATTGCCCTTTAGTGTCAGGGGGACTAGTTAGGGTAAATGCATGGGGTTAGGGCCTGGGTGGGATTGTGGTCGGTGCAGACTCGATGGGCTGAATGGCCTCTTTCTGTACTGTAGGATTCTATGAACTCAATGAACCCTCGTACACAGGGACACACAAATGATGAGCCTCTCTGTCACAAATGAGTCAAAATCGTCACTCTTCAATGGGATATTTATCATTTGAAGCTTGATTTTGGTTATGCTACAGTCACTGAGTGTGTGCAGCAGGAATAAATGCAAAGCATTGCCTACGTTGGATGAAAACCTGATCAAAATCCTTCTTCACTAAACCTTTGGACTTCATGGAATCATGAATTCCCTACAGTGCAGAAGGAGGCCATTTGGCCCATCAAGTCTGCACCAACTCTCCGACAGAGTTTCCCACCTTCTGGGCCTCCTTGTGCACTGTAGGGATTCTATGGACATGCATTCCCCTTGACCTTTACTCTCCAAGTCCCAATTCTCCTATCCCCGTAACCCCATGTATTTACCCTGTTGATCCCCCTAACCTACACACCTCAGAACACTAAGGGACATTTCAGCATGGTGAATGATTTGCCCTACACCTCGAATAAAGATCTGACCTTCCTTATCCATAGGTTTAGGAATTATTGTACATTCTAAAGAGAGTGTAAATAACCAGTGTGTATGAACAGGGCCAGTAAGTGACCTGCTCTTTGAACTGGGAGAAAGGGTGGGGTGCATTGCAAGCTGGGAGGTGCAATAGTGACCCTTGCTTGGCATCTCTGACAGCAGCTTCTTCAGTCTCAAGACAGAAAGTGCCAAATTTTGTGATTGTCATTTACACCAAGCCGCACGGGAGTGTGTACAGGCACCTGCAACACGATATCACAAACACAAACCCCCTTCCATCTGAAAAACATCAGGGTTCACTCTGAGGCAGCTACAGTCTTTGGCAAGAGCAGTAACATCCAATATTTCCTCTTTAATAGTGTGTTTGATGGGTTGACTGAACTCCCCATGTCAAAATCCAAGCATCACATTCCAGCATACCCAACCACTTGCTGTTTTTTTTCCCTTTTGCACAGAGTTCTTGGTCCAAACATAACAACTGAAATACAAGATCCTGCTTCAGGCAGTGAATGTTTCCTCGTCACGGCTCAATGCTCCAGGAATATGTCCGAAAATTCACCATTCTGTGCAGAGGGAATATCGGTGAATTGGAGCCGCAATGTTGCAACCCTCTGGTAGCACAGTGGCACAGTGGTTAGCACTGCTACCTCACAGCGTCAGGGGCCCAGGTTCGATTCCGGCGACAGGTGACTGTCTGCGTGGAGTTTACACATTCTCCCTGTATCTGGGTGGGTTTCCTCCGGGTGCTCCGGTTTACTCCCACATTCCAAAGAAGTGTAGGTTAGGTGGATTGGCCCTGCTAAATTGCCCCTTAGTGTCCAAAGCTGTTTAGGTTAGGTGGATGCACAGGGTTTTGGGAATAGAGCAGAGGATGGTAGGTTTAGGTAATATGTTCTATCAGAGAAAGTTAGTGCTGACTCAATGGGCCAAATGGCCTCCTTCTGCACTATAGGGTTTCTATGGACATGCATTCCCCTCGACCTTTACTCTCCAAGCCCCCATTCTCCTCTGAAACCCATTTCTCTCTGATTACATTCACCTCTGACCCCATTCACTCCAGCCCCATTTTTCTCCAACTGCTTCTAACCCCACTATTATCCTCCAACTCATTTCCCCCTGGCCCACATTCCCCTTCGAACCCCAACACCACCCTCCCACCCCTTCCCCACCCAATCCCATTCTTCAACTCACATTCCCCTTGAGTACAGTTTCCTGATGGGGCTGTGGTCACAATGAATTTATAACCATCACATTGTCATATCTCACCCGGAGAGACAGGGATTTTTTGGGTCGATGCTCTGCCAGTGTGGTCTAAGCACCATTTTCTGTTTCTCATCAGAGGTCGAGAGGATTGATCCCCGTGCTACTGTGTCAGCAAAGTGAAAATGGAGGCCGAGTTTCTCTGATCACGATAGGGTGACTCGTTCTTTGAAAATTTATGTGTTTAAACATTGGATGAGAACAGATCTGAGCTCAGCTAAAGCTTAAAGTTTATTTCTCAGTCACAAGTAGGCTCACATTAACACTGCAATGAAGTTACTGTGAAAATCCCCTAGTTGCCGCTCTCCGGCGCCTGTTCGGGTACACTGAGGGAGAATTTAGCATGGCCAGTGCATCTAACCAGCACGTCTTTCGGACTGAGGGAAGAAACCGGAGCACCTAGAGGAAACCCACGCAGACACGGGGAGAACGTGCAGACTCCGCCCAGGCAGTGACCCAAGCCGAGAATTGAACCCGGGTCCCTGGCACTGTGAGGGGGCAGTGCTAACCACTGTGCCACCGTGCTGCCCCATTATGATGATTCTTACAGCCTCACCGGTTGATGTGAGTACCTGGGTAAGATGCAGAATGTATCTGAGCTCACCCTACTCTGGCCTCTTGCACCATCACTGATTTAATCGCTCCAACATTGGCATCGTGACTTTCGCTGCTTCGGCCCTAAGCTCTGCAATAACCTCCCCAAACCTCTCTGCCTCTATATCCCTCCCTCTGCCCTAAGGATAAAATCTACCTCTTTGCCCAGGTTTTTGGTCCTAATATCTCCTCCTCATGTGGCTTAATGTCAAACATTGTTTGACGATGGTCCTGTGGTGCACCTTTGGACAGCTGACTCTGTTAAAGGTGCTATATAAATGCAAGCTGTTGTTGATATCTGTTGGCACACCACCACCTACCCGCCCCCCCCCCCCCACCCCCCCCGGCCCCACCACCTTCAGAGAAGACTGTGGAAATACGCCCACAATAGCTCCTTTGGCAGCTCTGAGGTTATATCCAAAGGTTAGGAACATAATCAGTACATGATAAGTACTTTGTGTTTATTTCCTGATTGGACAAAACTGCTGGCTGAGTGATTAAGCAGACTGAGGAATAGAGCTTTTCAAACTGGCTGCAGATATCTGCACTCATTCCACATCTTGGCCCTTTTTTAATATATTCATTTTATGGGATGTGGGCATCGCTGGCTGGGCCAGCATTTATTGCCCATCCCTGGTTGCCCTTGAGAAGGTGGTGGTGAGCTGCCTTCCTGAACCGCTACAGTCCCTGAGGTGTAGGTACATCCACAGTGCTGTTAGGGAGGGAGTTCCAGGATTTTGACCCAGCGACAGTGAAGGAACGGCTGATATATTTCCAAGTCAGGGTGGTGAGTGACTTGGAGGAGAACCTCCAGGTGGTGGAGTTCCCAGGTATCTGCTGCCCATGTCCTTCTAGGTGATAGTGGTCATGGGTTTGGAACCTTGGTGAGCTGCTGCAGTGCATCTTGTAGATGATACATATGGTTGCCATTGTTTGTTGGTGGTGGAGGGTGTGAATGTTTGTGTTCAGCTCTGATGAAGGGTTATCCAGACTCGAAACATTGGTCCTATTCTCTCTCCGCAGATGCTGTCAGATCGGCTGAGATTTTGCAGCATTTTCAGTTTTTGTTTCAGATTCCAGCATCTTCAGTATTTTTCCTTTATTGAATCTTTGTGCACTGGTTAACATGGTTCCATAGACTTCAAGGAGCATCTTAAAGGAGAGAGAGAGAGAGGTGGAGAGGTTTAGGGAATTCCAGCATTTGGGACCTGGGCGGCTGAAGACACAGCCAACAATGGAGCAGCCTTGAAAATCAAGGCTGTGAAGAAGCCAGAATTAGAGGAGAGCGATGAACTCAGAGGATTGTGGGGCTGGAGTAATGGCCATGAAAAGTTGTGAGTTGATGAGTTTGATAGTGGCCTATACCTTATTACCTGATGTGTGAGCCCCCATTAAATATGTATGAGTTGTTTCCCCTATCTTGCTCCCCATCTCTTCTGAAATCATAGAATCCCTACAGTACAGAAGGAGGCCATTCAGCCCATCGAGCACAATCCCACCCAGGCCCTATTCCCGTATCCCACACATATACCCTCCTAGTCCCCCTGACACCAGGGTGAATTTAGCATGGCCAATCAACCTAACCCGCACATCTTTGGAGTGCGGGAGGAAACCAGAGCACCCAGAGGGAACCCATGCAGACACGGGGAGAATGTGCAAACTCCACACAGACAGTGACCCGAGGCTGGAATTGAACCCGGGTCCCTGGCGCTGTGAGGCAGCAGTGCTAACCACTGTGCCACTGTGCCGCCCTGAGTAACCTTTACAAATTTGAGGATTTTCCATGAAGAAAAAAAGAAAGATTTGCATTACACAGGGCCTTTTATGACCTCAGTACTTTCCAGAGGACCTTACTGACAATGGAAAAATGTAGTTACTGTTATAAGGCATGAAATGTGGCAGCCAAATTGTACAGAGTAAGCTCCTGCAAACAGCAATAAGAAAGTGACCAAATAATGCCTTCGTGCTGATGCTTGAGGGAAAATTATTGGCCAGGACACTGGGGAGGAGTTCTCATGAGCTTCTTTGTAACAGGGTTCACTTTGCCAAGGCTCCAAATGTCCCATGATGCTTCACAGGAGTGTTGTAAAGCAAAATTTGACACTGAGCCACATTAGTTGATATTAATGGCAAAAGCAAAATGTTGCAGCTGCTGAAAATCTGAAACAAAAGTGCCAGAAATACTCAGCAGGTCTGGACAGCATCTGTGGAGAAGGAAAGAGATTCTCTTATAATATATAATACAATATTTTATACCCAGTTTGGAGTTTTGAAGAGTGAGGGGGTGATCTTATTGAAACGTATAAAGACCCTAAGGGGGCTTAATAGGGTGAATGTTTGGAGGTTGTTTCCACTTGTGAGGGAGACTAGAACTAGGAGGACATAGATTAAGCATAAGGGTCTCCCTTTTAGGATGGAGATGAGGAGAATTTTCTCTCTCTCACAGGGTCATTGGTCTGTTCTTTTGGTCTGACCAATTCTCTTCCCCAGAGAGCGGGTGGAGGCTGTTACATTGAATATGTTCAAGGCAGAGTAAGATAGATTTTTGATAAACTAGGAAGTCGAGGGTTACGGGCGGAGTGGGGTGGGGGTCGGGGGGTGGGGGGCGGGTTGGCGGCTGGTGGTCAGACAGGGAAGTAGACTTGAGGAAAAAACAGATCAAACATGATCTTATTGAGCAGGTTCTAAGGGCTGAATAGCCGTCTCCAGATCGGAATCTTATACTCCTGTGTCAATGAACATTCATCAGAACTGGGAAATGCTTTTTTAAATTCATTCGTGCGACATGGGTGTCGTTGACTGGGCCAGCATTTATTGCCCATCCCTAATTGCCATTGAAATGAGTGGCTTGCTAGGTCACTTCGGAGGGCAGTTGAGAGTCAACCACATTGCTGTGGCTCTGGAGTCACATGTAGGCCAGACCAGGTAAGGATGCCAGATTTCTTTCCCTAAAGGACATTAGTGAACCAGATGAGTTTTTCCGACAATCGACAATGGTTTCATGGTCATCAGTAGATTCTTAATTTCAGATTTGTTTTTACTGAATTCAAATTCCACCATCTGCCGAGGCGGGATTCAAACCCGGGTCCCCAGAACATTAGCCAAGTTTCTGGATTAATACCACTAGCCCAAAGATGTAGCAGCTTTTAATCAAATGAAAGGGAGATGGGTGGGAAAAAGAACAAACACAAAAGTCTGTGATGGGATGAAAGAGATTAAATGACAAGGAAGTATTAGGGCAGATGGTCAAAAGCCCCATTTAAGAAGTACGTTTTAAGGAGCATCTTCATGGAGGAGGGAGGTAAGAGAGGGGGTGAGGTGCAGTGAAGGTTGATTGATGGGGAATCATTGTAACAAGCTTCAGTGAATGCAAATTGTGAGAGACTATCAGAAACCATGAAATAAAAGCACTTTCTCCTGTCACGACGTGTCACATTCTGACATTTCGATATTTATTCACCCACCTTCTCCAGCGAGTAGACTGTCAAAGGTCAGATATGCATTTGTGTCACGAGACAGTGAGGGACCTGGATATGACATCCTCCCCTCGACAGCAATCTGTTTCCTGGAACAACACAGCTGACTAGTTACACCAGTTCCAAGGCAATGTTGCCAACCAGTGTTTGTGCTGAAACATCGTGCCAAACTCATTACGCTGTGACCGAGTGTGAAAACCAAAGTAAACAAATGAAAATCAGTTGGGTCCCAATGAGAGTGCCAAACTTATGCCATATTCCTTGGTTAAGTCTCTCTTTATTAAAGTTTGAAGTCTTCAAACCATAACTGAAGCACATTAGGCACAGCATGGTTAGAAAAATGCAATCGTGTATGCTAACTCAATCTCTCACTCAGTCTAATGCCAAAATAATGCATTCAAATTTACAGAAACCACAGTGCAAGCCTGAATGATAAAAACAATACGTAAAAGTCGCTGTAATACACAAGAAATATAACTCTGGGCCTTAGTGCTCCTAAGGTTTCTGGTGTAAATTTACACCCCTCTCAGGACGATGGACATGTGTTTGCTTTGCTATTTGCAATGTCACTGGGCAGCTGAGATTCCCAACTGAGCTTTCACTAAATTGGTGTCATTGACCAAGGAGACACAGGTCATTGTTTGAATGGGCAGCTCCAGGAAATTGCACTCCTTTTACTTAGATGCATTATCCATAGTCCACATCATCCCTCTTAATCTCACACTGTCTGTGTGGAGTTTGCACATTCTCCCCGTGTCTGCATGGGCTTCCTCCAGTTTCCTCCCACAGTCTAAAGGTGTTCAGATTAGGTGGATTGGCCATGGTAAATTGCCCCTTAGTGTCCCAAGATATGTAAGTTAGGGACGTAAGTGGGGTGGATGTGTAGGATTATAGGGTTATGAGGGCTGCACGGTGGCACAGTGGTTAGCGCTGCTGCCTCACAGCGGCAGGGACACAGGTTCAATTCCAACCTTGGGTCACTGTCTGTGTGGAGTTTGCACATTCTCCCCGTGTCTGCGTGGGTTTCCTCCGGGTGCTCCGGTTTCCTTCCCCAGTCCAAAGATGTGCGGGTTAGGTTGATTGGCCATGCTAAATTGACTCTAGCGTCAGGGGGATTTGAAGGGTAAATGTGTGGGGTTACAGGAATAGGGCCTGGGTGGGATTGTGGTCGGTGCAGATTCGATGGGCCGAATGGCCTCCTTCTGCACTGTAGGGATTCTATGATTGGGCCTGGGTGAGATGTTGTGTCGGAGAGTCGGTGCAGACTCGCTGGGCCAAATGGCCTCGTTCTGCACTGTAGGGATTCTATGATTCTAATCTGGCAAGGCTGGAATAAGAAAAAAGAGCAGGAACAGACCATAGAATCCCTACAGTGAAGAAGGAGGCCATTCAGCCCATTGAGTCAGCACTGACTCTCTGACAGAGCATCTTATCCAGGCCCACCCCATGCCCGTAACCCCACACATTTCCCATGGCCATTCCATCGAACTTACACATCTTGGGACACTAAGGGGCAATTGATTAGTCCATCTAACCTGCACATTTTTCAGATTGTGGGAGGAAACTGGAGCGCTCAGAGGAAACCCACGCAGACACGGGTAGAACATGCAAACTCCACACAGACAGTGACCCAAGGTCAGAATTGAACCCGGGTCCCTGGTGCTGTGAGATTGCAGTGCTAACCACTGTGCCACTGTCCAAAGCTCATCAAATCTGCCCCATATTGTAGACTCCATTCCCTTAGATTGCCACATCTCATTACCACCCCCGCCCTGAGATTAGTTTATTTTAGAATGGGAGTGATTTGGCCACATAACCTGCCCCACCCTGTCCGTCGCCAAATAGCTGCAGCGTCCCCACTAGAAGAGGAAGAGAAGTTGGGCAGAAGCCTCACAATAAGCTATATTTTCCACAGTTTGTCATTTTAATGTAAAAGAAGTCCGTTTAAAATCAGATTTCCTATTCTGGAGCCCACGGAGGGTTCATGGATCATGGAGACAAAGGCTGGATGAAGCGAGGGTGAGAAGAGGCTCATGTGGATAGGCCAGTTGGGCCGAATGGACTTTTTCTGCTGCAAATTCTATATGCGTCAAAGATACAATCCGTCCACATTAACCTCTCTTGTTCAGCCAGAGCTGATTGGCTCATTCATGGGGAGGGGGGAAGGGGAGGGGTGGAGTTCTCGCAAGCCCCCACTGGCGGGTTCAATGGTGGGAGTGGAGGGAGAATGGCAGGAGGCCAAGAAGTCAGTTTCACTCTGATGTGAATTTACAACGGGGTCTTCTGCTGACACCCACCATGGCGGGTCAGAAAACCTATCAGAGGCCGGCGTGAAACTGATTTTCATCCTGCTAATGGGATGCAGACGAACACCCTCCACCCCCACCCCCAGATTCTCTGCGATGCTGGCAAAAAAACACGCCCGTGTGAAACACTTGGAACAATATGGCGTGTGGATGCCAGGGCTCATCTGAGCAATGCCTGGGGCTGCCCTCAGAGTTCAGGGTGGAGGCCACTTGCAGCCCTCAACCCCGGAACACCACAGCAATGAGGTGGAACTTCCAGATTCACTGTCCTGGAGGTGGTGTGTCTTTCAGCTTCGGAATGTTCCAAGGGATCAACTTCCATTCTCAGGAGGTCCATCTCTCGGTCTCGGAGTGATCCCAGAGATCTAACCTCATTTTCAGGAGTCCACCTTCTTTCTTCAATATTGGCTCAGTGATGTTGGGTGTCTTTTCAATATGGCACCTGGCCATGGGGTTTGACTCTGAGTCATCCAGGCCTGGACCGCCACAAAATATGTGCAATGCAACCGGGTGCATATTTAATGAGGTCAGCACTGGAAGATTTTGATTTGGTTTGATTTGATTTGATTTATTATTGTCACATGTGTTAACATACAGTGAAAAGTATTGTTTCTTGCGCGCTATACAGAAAAACATACCGTTCATAGAGAAGGAAAGGAGACAGTGCAGAATGTAGTGTTACAGTCATAGCTAGGGTGTAGAGAAAGATCAACTTAATGCAAGGTAGGTCCATTCAAAAGTCTGACAAGCAGCAAGGAAGAAGCTGTTCTTGAGTTGGTTGGTACATGACCTCAGACTTTTGTATCTTTTTCCCGACGGAAGAAGGTGGAAGAGAGAATGTCCGGGATGCGTGGGGTCCTTAATTATGCTGGCTGCTTTGCCGAGGCAGCAGGAAGTGTAGACAGAGTCAATGGATGGGTTTGCATGATGGACTGGGCTGCGTTCATGATCTTTTGTAGTTCCTTGCGGTCTTGGGCAGAGCAGGAGACATACCAAGCTGTGATACAACCAGAAAGAATGCTTTCTATGCTAAATCAGTAAAAACTGGTGACAGTCGTAGCTGACATGCCAAATTTCCTTTGCCGTGTTTTCTCACTGGGAAACGCTCCATGTGTTAGACTTAGACCCAAATGGGAGAATTTCGGTCTTAGACTTTTTGAATGAAGGAGAAACCAAAGCAGGGTGCTCCCTCCTGGTCCCCGTGGAATGCTGAGGGTAGGTTCTACTGTGACAACCCCAACAACCTCCCGAGACCTACACAAGAATTCAGACACACAACTGAGGTATTGAGGTGGCACTTGTATCTCTGGATAGGTTGATGCCTTCAGGAGAGGAGGGGAGAAAATCTGGGGTGGAATTATACAGCTCCATTGTGGTGGGAGCAGAGCTGGAAAATGTGACAAGCTTGACTTCAGCAGGACTGGAAAATCCTGGCAGCAGGAAGGGCAGGGGGAGGGTAAAATTCCATCCCTGGAAAAGTAACAATAAAGAATGAAGCATACTGAATTGTACAAAAGGCATCCTCGAGCAGTTAGTACCAGCCATAGACTCCCACTAGCCTTTGAGTCACAAAGGCTTTGTACACAATGGAAAATGGTTTTGTGAATTGCAATGTGAAGCAGCCCGAGTCACAACACTTCACATCAATCTGTCAGATTCAATGGTGCGTGCTGTAAACAGTAAAGGAAAAAACAAAGGACTTGGCTGTGATCCAGATCAGCTACAGATCTGGGTAGCCAACTGGCACATGTGGTTAGTATAGTAAAATAGTGGGATCTTCTTTTCCATTGGACCCAATCAATCCATCCTTTTCCCAATCCCATGCCCACCTACCGAACATTTCAAACCCATGTCTGCACAGAAATTGCCAACCCACTCTGGTGTCTCCTTCCGCTGAAATTAGATCAATCTTTCAGGCACGTTTGCAGGTTTTCAGGAAAATGGTCACTCTTGCTGCATCCAGAGAGCAACAGCAATCCGGCCATGCACCCAAGAAGCAATGTGGCCTTTGCTGCGTGTGAACACTCCGACAGGTCAATGCACACAATAGATAGAGAGGTTTCTGAATGGCAGAGGATTGTGGGTACGATAACCACCATTATTGACCAATTGCCACATGGCTTGATGCATCAGCCAACCAATGGCAATGAAGGAAGGTGAAGGTGGTTGGACGTGGGAGGACATTTGATGAAATCTTCTGCAGTGTAGTCAACCAGAGTTGTGAACCGCTGCAACCACATCTAACAATCACTTGAACCCATTGATATAATTTACTGACTCCCTGAATAAGTTCTTCCATTATGCAGCTAATCTGAAAACATCACTGAATGAAGCAGCAATGACGGAGGCCACTTGGGCCATTGCGTTTGTGCTTGCCTCTTAATGAGCTCTCTCCTGGCTCTTAACTTCCCTCATTTTTAACGTGGAGGTTTCAATAATTAACTAGTATGAACAATTTGACAGGAGGTCTTGTAGGTCAGTGGTAACACCCCTACATCTGAGCCAGAAGCTCTGTGTTCAAGACCCGCTTCTGAAATTGATGGTGAAGGGACATGGCCAAAGAGGTTGATTACCGGTTTGTAACTCCTTCCAATTTGGCAGGCGGTAAGAGTGGGAGAGCTTCCTGATCAGCCATATTGCAGAAGGCAATGGCAAAACCACTGCAGTGCTTTGCCAAGCATAACCATAGACCAATCCAGTGGAAACCCATGGTCACAAATGTTAGAATGTAACTGGTGACAACTTTGTATTGGATGTAATGTAGCCAATGGGAACAAGATGTAAGAGTCAGCTGACCAAATATACCATGGAACCAATCACAGAGTGATGTAATAGTCACCTGACCAGCTGATTCACTATAAATGAGGAACTATGTAGAATTGTGGGGAGCTTGGATTGGCCCAGGGCGAGGCCCCAAGTTTGGAGTAATGATGTTTCTTTATTAAACCCTTTATTTGATTTATAAGTTGGAGTAAGTTTTGTTGTATTTTCATTAGCTGCATTTTGAAGAGTTCCTTCTGAGGAGACAGCCAGCACCGTCTTAGTGCATGACCCCAGGAGAAGGAGAAACAATCTGATGTGGATCAACGGTGACTTTCCCACTTGTCATGCTGAAACTGTCACTTCAAAACCTCCTCCTGAACATCACTGCATTGCCTGCAATGAATGAATGAGGGATCTTTAAACAGAGGGAGGAAAACAAAACCATGGGGTTTGCCTGTGTCTCCTAATAACCAATGGACGTGGGATGAATTTCTATTTTCCATCAGGGAATCATAGACAACATGAAGGAGAGAGTAGCGGACAGGAGGCAGAATTTCTTCCGCCAGAGAGTGGTGAATCTGTGGAACTCTTTGCCACAGAAGGCTGTGGAGGCCAGGTCATTGAGTGTCTTTAAGACAGAGATAGATCGGTTCTTGATTAATAAGGGGATCAGGGGTTATGGGGAAAAGGCAGGAGAATGGGAATGAGAATCATATCAGTCGTGATTGAATGGCAGAGAAGACTCGATGGGCCGAGTGGCCTAATTCTGCTCCTATATCTTATGGAGTCGTGGGAAGTCAGTTAAAATAAATCAACAAGAATGGCATAAAATAAAAGAATTCCAGACCTGAGTTTTTATTTACTTAGACTTTCTGCTCTAAATTTTATAACAATATCAGTACAAAGTCCAAGGCTAAACTGCCCTTGAGGTGATTTGTTCATGTTTAAGAGGCGTCTTTGAGCCACAAGTATTCAAACATAGAACTTGAGCAATCCAAGCAGCCATTTTGCGAATCCGTGTCCAGCCTCCAACTCATTTTCCAGCCCCTTCATCTTTTTTATTTCACAAACTCTCCCCGTTCGGACCAGTGAGCACAACTGCAAGTGAGAGAAATGCTAACGTCGTTTAATTCGCAGTGAATTCGCCATCACAGTGATGGAGATCCTGACTTTATTATGCATAAGATTTTGTTTTCTCTTGTGGCGACAGTGGTCTGTGTGCCGGTTCTGATGTCGTTCACACAGCCCTGCAGTTGCATAAGAATTCTGCTCATGGTTCTGCTGTTCCGCCACCTCTTTGCCCCTTCAGCTTTCATGCTGAAATATTAACAAGAACTGACACAGGAGATTACAAGAAGAGAGCTCAAAATTCCAGCTCTTTGTGCATTGTGGATCCGAGCCAGCACTGTCCGCATCTGCAATCCTGCGAGAGAGAAAGAGAGAGATAAAGCTTTTTGCTTTCGGGAGAACTCTCTTTACAAGAAGGAACCACGGTTAGGGGTGTCTGCCTTGGCTCTAGCTCAGCTCGGAGGTTCATATTCAATGCAGGGCAGTGATTGCACATTTGTTTGCTCAAACCACTCCCCAGTTCTGCTCTTTAAGCTGGTGTATTTGTGCTCCAGAGTGTCGACAGCAATCTGCTGCACACACATCTGTCTCTGAACCAGCTGTGGTTGGTGCACATCGCTTATGAATACAACTTAGGACATTTGGAATGATAGAGGGCAGAAGGTCACATCCAAGCCTAATTTTTTAAGGGTTGAATTATACATCATATTCTGTAAAAAGCGTCACTATGATCTCACCCGTCCCATGCAATATACTTCAAGTCCACCATCAGTACATCATTTTTCCCATCAGAACAGCATTTACTTTAACAAAAATCAGATACATTCTCATTCCCATTTCTGAGAATTTTAATGAAGTAAGATTTAAATTATTTTGTGTTTTCGGGGAATGTTAATGATGGGGAACAGACAGGTGTCAGCATTAAGCACCAGGAGGACAGGTGCAGTGTCGATTCACAACAAAACCTCCTCTAAACCGTCCCCATCAAACACTTCCAGGACAGGTACAGCACGGGGTTAGATACAGAGTAAAGCTCCCTCTACACTGTCCCCCATCTAACACTCCCAGGACAGGTACAGCACGGGGTTAGATACAGATAAAGCTCCCTCTACACTGTCCCCATCTAACACTCCCAGGACAGGTACAGCACGGGGTTAGATACAGAGTAAAGCTCCCTCTACACTGTCCCCATCAAACACTCCCAGGACAGGTACAGCACGGGGTTAGATACAGAGTAAAGCTCCCTCTACACTGTCCCCATCAAACACTCCCAGGACAGGTACAGCACGGGGTTAGATACAGAGTAAAGCTCCCTCTACACTGTCCCCATCTAACACTCCCAGGACAGGTACAGCACAGGGTTAGATACAGAGTAAACCTCCCTCTACACTGTCCCCATCAAACACTCCCAGGACAGGTACAGCACGGGGTTAGATACAGAGTAAACCTCCCTCTACACTGTCCCCATCAAACACTCCCAGGACAGGTACAGCACGGGGTTAGATAAAGTTGCTTCTACATTGTCCCAAGACTATGCTTCACCAATTATCTCAGAAGATTGCATTCTTAAACACTATTTGAAATTTTCCTCTGTTTATCATCATCCCTTATTTTCCCTGAATAAAGATGGCAGATTAATTTGGTGTCTTCCCATTTCCCTGTCCAATGCTTAAGCAGGAATGTATTGTTCATTAGGAACAATTTGTCAACCAGGTTAATCAAATATTTCTTATGTTCCATTGTCAACATATTATCCAGTTTACTGTGTCAGTAGAATGAGCCTCCTGCTCTATAAGCAGAGAACAGCGGGGATACAGAATGGGCTTAACCATGTCAAAATGGCTTCATTACACAATCAGCACTGGAAATTGCTTGAAATATCCAATTTTGTGTAATGGAAGAACATGCATCTCTGTAGCACCTTTCATAACTCCAGGACATCCCAAAATACTTTGCAGCGAACGCTGAAGTGTAATTACTATCGTGAAATAGGAAAAGCGGCGACCAATTTGTGCATAGCAAGATCCCACAAACAGCAATGTTTTGAATGACCAGGTGGTGATGGTCCTTGAGGAATGATTATTGGCCAGGACACTGAGCGAACATCTCTGCTGTTCCAGATAATTCTGTAGGATCTTTTAACATCCATCAGTGAGGGCCGAGGGTTTCTCGATTCAGTGTCTCCTCTGAGATGGCCCTTTCCTCAGTCCCAAATAAAACCTTCCTTTTTAAATCTCAATTAAAGCTGAAAGGGTTCCTGTTGCCTTGGTCAGTAATAATGGGCCTCATCTGAACTAGCTGTTGAACTATACCTGTGTCTGTCTATATATGTCTGTGTTTGTACAGGTATACATACTGGCCAGAAAGCTGTCCTTGACTCACTCACAGATGGTGATTAACCATGTTTGCAACAAGTCACTGTGAGAGTGGCGTTTACTGAAGTGTGAGATTCATGGAAGAGAATCATTGACTTTGAGCTCCTGATGATTCTGCAGTCAGGATTGGGCAAAATGAAACCTTTTTCCCATTCATTTGAATTCTACTGTGGGAACATCACTAAAAATCAATTCAAGGGGAGAGATTATCAATGTAGCAATGCAGAGTGATGCACTGTCAAACTTACAAACAGCCACATTGAACCATAGAACCATGGAAAAGGTACAGACGGAGGCCATTTGGCCCATCTTACCCATGCCAACCGGAAGACACCCAGCTGCCCTTTCTAACCCCACCTTCCTGCACCCGGCCCGTAGCCCTGCAGCTTACAACGCTTAAGGTGCAGATCCAGGTACTTTTTAAAAGAGTTTAGGGTCTCTGCCTCCACCACCAACTCAGGCAGCGAATTCTACCCTCTGCCTAAAGATGTTTTTCCTCATGTCCCCTTTAGACCTATGACCATCTATCTTGAATCTATGTCCCCTGGTTCTAGAATTCTTCACCAAGAGAAACAATTTTATCCCATCCTCTCTATCTCTTTCCCTCATAATTTTGTACACCTCTAACAAGTCACCCCTTAACCTTCTTTGTTCCAAGGGAAATAACCCCAACCTATCCAATCTCTCCTCATTGCTATACCTTTCCAACCCTGGCAACATCCTTGTGAACCTCCTCTGCACTCTCTCCAGAGCAATTATGTCCTTCCAGTAAGGTGGTGACCAGATCTGCACACAATACTCCAGTTGTGGCCTCACTAGTGTTTTATACAATTCCAACATTACTTTTATATTCTACACCTCTGCCAGTGAAGGAGAGCATTCCATTTGCCTTCTTTACAACCTTGTCTACTTGAACTTTTGCCTTTAGAGACCTGTGTACTTGTACACCTGGATCTCTCACTTTTTCTACCCTTCTTAGTATATTCCCATTCATTGTGTATTCCCTATAACTGTTTGACCTCTCCAAATGCTAAATACAATGAGGTGTCAACTGTCCAGTCACTGCTTAGATGTCACCAAAAGCTAGCAGGAGGCAGACTAATCTCTTCAGCAATTTCAACTTTCACTTGAGTAATAGATAGTTTAGTGTATTACGTTGCCACTCCAGTGTCCATGCTGATCCAGTACTGATCCAATCCTGCCTTCCAGAGATAGGTATAATGAGGAGAGCCCATCTTTCTTTTATTTTTTCATAGGGTGTGACATTGCTGGCAAGGCCAGCATTTGATTCCCATCCCTAATTTCTGGTCAGAAGGTGATAGTGAGCCACCTTCTTGAACCAAGAAGGGGACACCCACAGTGCTATTAGGGAGGGAGTTCCAGTATTTTAGCCTAATGACAGTAAAGGAACCGTGACGTGGTTCCAAATCAGGATGATGTGGGCTTGGAAGTGTTTTCTTGCATCTGCTTCCCTTGTTCTTCTAGGTAGTGGAGGTTTGGAATGTGTTGTTCAAGGTGGTTTGGTGAGTTGCTGCAGTGCATCTTGTATATGGTACACACTTCTGCCAATGTGCACTGGTGATGAAGAGGATGAAGATGTAAAGTGGTGGTAAGGGTGCCGATTAAGTGGGCTGCTTTGTCCTGGATGGGGTTAAAAGTTTCTTGAGTATTTTTGGAGCATCCAGGCAAGTCGGGCGTATTCTGTCAAACTCCTGACTTCTGCCTGTGGATGGAGAAAGAACGGCTACAACGATAATTTAACAACAATAATGTCAATAGTGGCTTTAAAATGGCTATTCTGACTGAGAGTGAAGCATGCTGGGATTTTTGGTCAACTTATAGATTAAAACCAGGTGCAGGTCGGCACGGACGGCACGGTAGCACAGTGGTTAGCACTGCTGCTTCACAGCTCCAGGGACCTGGGTTCGATTCCCAGCTTGGGTCACTGTCTGTGTGGAGTTTGCACATTCTCCTCGTGTCTGCGTGGGTTTCCTCCGGGTGCTCCGGTTTCCTCCCACAGTCCAAAGATGTGCGGGTTAGGTTGATTGGCCATGCTAAAAATTGCCCCTTAGAGTCCTGAGATGTGTGGATTAGTGGGTAAAATATGTAGGGATATGGGGATAGGGCCTGGGTGGGATTGTGGTCGGTGCAGACTCGATGGGCTGAAGGGCCTCCTTCTGCACTGTAGGGTATCTATCTATCTATCTATCTATCTATCTATCTAGGTCATAAAGAGGCTCTGGCCTGGGAGCTGTGATCTGAAACTTCCTGTGTTGGTCCAGATTAGGGAAGTTGTCTACATTAACTGAGACAGTGTGACTCTGATTTTTATGGCTGCTATATATGGGGCATGTAAAATGAACGAAGCATCATGGCGTCGTTCAAAAGTAATTTCATTGGATGTTTGAGCCTCTGATCAGTTTCTGGTTACACCGTTAGCTGGATGACAGAGAATCTTCCAGAAGCGAGTGGAGAATTGTGGATAAAAAGACATGTGAGTCCTTTGTTTAGCAGCGATAACTCGAAGAGACCAACCATCACAAGAAGAAGACTTGTACCCTGAAGGATGCTTCAGAGACCAAGAAGATAGATTCTACATCGAGGATATTTCCTGGCCAATGTTTTCCTAAACTCGGTAGTATCTATTTCCAGTTAAATAGTTAAAATTGATGTTTAGTTAAAGTTGATGCTCAGTTAAAGTGCAGTTTAAGAGTTAAAGTTCAGTTGAAAGTTGATGTTCAGTCAGAGTTAAAATTCAGTAAAGAGTTAATAAGTTGCAAATGTTTATGTTTGAGTTGGTACTAGAAGAAATAATTGAATTGTCTTTGTTTGATTAAACTGGGGATGCTTGGAAGGTGCTTAAATTAAAGCTGCATAACATGCCTTAAAGATGGCAAATCTCTTAAAGACAATTTCAATTTTCATTTAGATAATGGATACTGAAGTGTCTATTGGTTGCTCAGTGAATATCTAATGGATCTTCAAGATACCATTGTGCTATTCAAAGAGGGGTAGGAAACTGCCCCAGCACCCTGCCTCAACTGAAACCACCAAAGCTGGATCTGCTGGCCATTCACCTCTTTGCTGTTTTGGGGAATCTTCCTATTTACAAAATTGCATTTGCAAATTTGAAGCAACGTTGTTGACATTTTCTACTTCAGGACAAGAGTAGGAAGCAACACTGATGCAATAGTCAATGTGCCAGGAATAGGGATAGCAACACAGTGGTTAAGTAACTGGATTAGTAATTGAGCTGCCTGAACCAACAACTCCAAAGACACAGGTTCAAATCTCACCATGATTTCCGGAGGATTTAAACTCCATTTATTAAATAAACAGGAAGCCAATATTCATAATGGTGACCACGTAACCAATATGTTGTCATTAAAAACCCATCTGGTTGACTAATTTTCTTCAGAGAAGGAAATCTGCCATCCTTACCCACTCTCGCCAATATGTGACTCCAGACCCACAGCAATGTGTTTGTTTCTGAAAGAGCTCAACAAACCACTCAGTTCTCAACAAGGTAGCTCACCGTCTCTTAGGGGCAACAAATCATTAAATATTGCAATGTATTGGGATGCATTTCCCATGCGATTTTCCTGCCCTGCTGCCACAACTGTGTCGGCACATCAGGAGAACCCAGAGGAAATCCAATCTCTTAGAAACACGACTGACAGACACTTCTACGGGGACTGATGGGACGCCACAGATCTGAGCACAGGTTTTACATAAGAGACAGGACAGTTTAACAAAGTGGGGAGTAAAATAATTTTGCAACACTCCCACAAAAAGAATGATCCTCGATGATCCAGGCTACAGAATCTTACACTGTGTTAAACTTTGTCCTACTTCACATTGTCCCTCCATAGCTAAAGGCGATTTTCAATCTATCTTAGTATTTACCATTAAAGAATTCTTGTAATAATTAATCAGTAGCAAACTTATTCCAACATGGGCAAGTTTATTCTGCCACACTTGATTGGGTCATTTTTCCATGTGATTGGCTTTCACCCTTGTTCCTGTCGCCTTGATCCCCTCAGTTCTCTCAACTTTCTCGATCAATACAACAGACCACGGGCAAGTGGGGCAGCACGGGTGGCACAGGAGTGAGCGCTGCTGCCTCACAGCGCCAGGGACCCGGGTTCAATTCTGGCCTCGGGTCACTGTCTGTGTGGAGTTTGCACCTTCTCCTCGTGTCTGCATGGGTTTCCTCCGGGTGCTCCGGTTTCCTCCCACAGTCCAAAGACGTGCTGGTTAGGTGCATTGGCCACGATAAATTCTCCCTCAGTGTACCCTGGAGTGTGGCGACCAGGGGATTTTCACAGTAACTTCATTGCAGTGTTAATGTAAGCCTTACTTGTGACTAATAAATAAACTTTAAAAAAGTGAAATAAAACAAGCTAAAAATATTTGAACAGCTCCGGGTTGTGTGTAAGTCTGGAAGATATCTGAAATAGAATTTTAAACAATGATTCTCACAATCACCCAGATCATTTGCCAGTCTGTACAAAACAGATTGTAAGATGCTCTGTCCAAAATCATATGGATTCCATACTGTCTCTTTGTTAAATAGACCTGTCAATCAGACAAAACTGGGTTTCTCATCTATAATATAACCTTCGCTGTTGTTCATTTGAGAATGGAGAGCAGTTGTACTTTTTAATCTGGAAGTGATGTAAGCCCACATTCTCGAATGTCAGTGTAGAAGTCAATCCGCCCTATTTCGCTCTGAGCTGCTGAGTCTAATCCCAGTCCCCTGCTTGCACCCCATTACACTTTCACATTCCTCGTATCCAACAGCTAGCTAATTCTCTTTTAAAAAAATTTATTGAGCTCGCTTCAGCAGCACTTTTGTACTGGAAAATCCTAACATTCTAACCACCCTCTGCACCCTCTTCCTTTTTATGGGGATTCCTTAATTTTGACCTGGATCAGAGAAAACAAACAGCCACAAATTATTTCATCAGAGTCCTTCATAATCCTGAAGATCCTCATCGACTGCAGTGAAGAACGTTCTTTTTAACTCTGCCTTTGTGACTTTAACTCTTCGCTCTGGAGAACACCTTTGCGAATCTAGAAGAAAATAAACGTACATTTACAGCTACAGCGACAGACGAGGGCCAGGATTTTCTGCTTCCACTCGGGCAGGAGTCGATGTAGGCGGGATGGAAAATTTGACGGAGCAGCTGATGGCCCTCAGTGGGCAAGGCCAGAAAATCCCTGCCAGGGAAGCACTTCAAAATGGCGTCTCTGTTGTGGCGGAGGAAATGTGACGGCCAATTTATGCACAGCAAGCTCCCATAAAAGACAACGTAATGACCAGATGATCTGTTTTGTTTTGTGATGTTGTTTCAAAATGTAGAGACATAGAAACTAGAAGCAGGAGGAGGCCATTCAGCCCTTGCAGCCTGCTCCGCCATTCATTTTAATCATTGTTGATCATCAAATTCAATATCCTGATCCCCCTCTTCCTCCCATATCCCTTGATCCCTTTAGCCCCAGGAGCTATATCTAATTTCTTCTTGAAATCACACCATGTTTTGGCCTCAACTACTTTCTGTGGGAGTGAATTCCACACATTCACCACCCTCTGGGTGAAGAAATTTCTCCTCACCTCAGTTCTATATGGTTTACCCCTTATCCTCAAACTATGACCCCTCGTTCTGGACTCCCCCACCATTGGGAACATTCTTTCTGAATCTACCCTGTCTAACCCAGTTAGAATTTTATAAGTTTCCATGAGATCCCCTCTCACTCTTCTAAACTCCAGTGAATATAATCCTAAACAACTTATTCTCTCCTCATATGATAGACCTGCCGTCCCAGGGATCAGCCTGGTAAACCTTCACTGTACTCCCTCTATAGCAAGGACATCCTTCCCAAGGCACCAAGACTGCACACAATACTCCGGGTGTGGCCTCACCAATGCCCTGTGCAATTGCAGCAAAACAGCCCTATCCCTTTACCCAAATCCTCTCGCTATGAAGGCCAACATGCCATTTGCCTTCTTTACTGCCTGCTGTCCTGCGCGCTTACTTTCAGCGACTGATGCACGAAGACTCCAAGGTCTCGCTGAGTATCCACCTCTCTCAATTTACACCCATTCAAGTAATAATCTGTCTCCCTATTATTGCTACCAAAGTGGATAACCTCACATTTATCTACATTACACTGCATCTGTCATGCAGATGCCCATATGCTCAGCTTGTCCAAATCATGCTGAAGCATCTCTGCATCCTCCTCACAGCTCACCCTCCCACCCAACTTTGTACCATCTGCAAATTTGGAGATAATACATTCAGTTCCCTCTTCCAAATCATTAATCTATAATGTGAACAGTTGGGCTCCTGGCTCAGATCCCTGCGGAACCCCACTAGCCACTGCCTGCCAATCAGAGAATGACTCATTTATGCTAACTCTTTGCTTCCTATCTGCTAACCAGCTTTCTATCCATCTCAAGACATTATCTGCAATCCCATGTGCTTTAACTTTACATAGTGGTCTGTTATGTGAGACCTTGTTGAAAGCCTTCTGAAAGTCTAAATAAATCACATCCACTGGTTCTCCTCAATCAACTGTACTAGTTACATCTTCAAAAAGTTCCAATAGATTCGTCAAGCATTATTTCCCTTTTGTAAATCCATGCTGACTTTGTCTGATTATACCACTGCCTTCCAAATGCTGAGCTAGGAAATCCTTAATAATAGACTCTAGCAACTTCCCCAGTACCAACATTAGGCTCAATGGCCTTCAGTTCCCTGTTTTCTTTCTACCTCCCTTTCTGAATAGTGGTCTTACATTATCTTCCCTCCAATCTGCAGGAACCAGTCCAGAGTCCTAGGAATTTTGGAAAATAACCACCAATGGCTCTAGTATTTCCAGGGCCACTTCCTTAAATATTGGCCAATAGGAGAGAACTCTCCTTCTTTTCTTCAACATCGTCTAATGGGATCTTTTACATCCAGCCGAGGGGGGCAGACACTTCCTCACCTTAAAGATGGAACCTCCAAAATGCAGCACTATATAGGCACATTGCCGGCACCAAGTTCTCCAGCCGGTCACGCCATTCTGTCCTGGAAACATATTGCTGTTCCTTCACTGTCACTGGGACAATGTGCATGGTGGGTGTACCTACACAACATGGACTGCAGCGGTTCAAAGAGGTCACTCACCGTCTCCTTCTCAAGGGCAATTTGGGATGGGCAATAAATGCTGACCTCGCCAGTGATGATTGTATTCAGTGAAGGCATAAATAAACAAAAATCCCCCAGACTGCACTGGGAGTGTCAGCTTATACTCTGGGCACAAATCTCTAAAGTGGGACTTCAGCTCACAGCCCTGTGGCCTCGAGCAGAAGAGCGAGTGCGACTCGCTAAACCATGGCTGACACACATCTAAGACACGTCTTCTTCATTGTTTTTATATCATCCAATAATGAGATTGCCATTAACTGGGATCAGGTTGACAAACCTCTGATTCATTTCAGTTTGGCATTTGAAGATTTGCTTGTGTGTGTGTGTTTGTTCCTGTGTCTCTGTGTGTGTGAGTGTGTGTGTGTATGAGTGTGTTTATGTGTGTGAGTGTGTTTGTGTGAGTGTGTTTGTGTGTGTGGGTTTGTGTTTAATGTGTGTGTTTGTATGTGTTTGTGTATGTGTGTTTGTGTGCTGTCTGTGTGCTGTGTGTGTGTGTGTGTTTGTCGATATAAAGTCACTGTAACTGATGTGCGTCTGTCACAGTTTAGACCTCACATTTCAATATAGCAAAAGTTAAAAAGAAGGCCAGTCATCTCCGAGTGGTTCTTCTGAATTTGGGGGAAGCTGTCAGGGTTTCACAGCCAGCTGTCAGGGGAAAAAAAAGCAAATTGCCTCTCGTTGTCCCCAGTTAGCCTTTAATTGTCCTCAGGATGTGTCTTTTGTCTTACAGAAGTTGAACCATGTGCATAGCAGCCAGGTTACACATAACTCCACCCTAAATGCCAAGCAATGGCGCGATGTATAATGTGCCACAGCAGTCCAAGCTCAAACTTAGTAGGAGGAAAGCCATTGGAGAGTGGCTGACTTCGAAACAAAAAACTTCTAGTGAAACATCTTAAAATTCTAAGCACAGCTGGCTGTAAGATGCTGCCCCTGTTTCTGGGCCTCTCATGACCACCTGACTGTTGATCCGAAGACTTGGAATTCCATACATTTTAATTTCCAATATTTCTTGTCCTTTTATCTGTGGACAAGCTCTTGATGGAGCTGGACTAAATTCCTTATGGTGCATGCCTGAGTCTCCTTTGTTAGAAACAGCTACTTGTATTTTTCAGGTGGGGGGAGGACTGCAGAAAGAACACACACACTTTCTGGCATTTTACTATTACTTTGGATTTGATTGGAATTATTATTGTTATATGTATTGGGATAAGGTGAAAAGTCGGGAGCGGTTTTCCCAGCCCGCTGCACTGCTCGAGTACCGCAGCCGGCCGGGAAATGTCAGCGAGGGGCCAAAAATGGGGATCACGAGCGGCATCTGCCAGATTGGGATCTTCCTTGGCCTTTTTTTTTACACAATCAGCATGAGGCTGATTCAGGTGGCACGGTGGCACAGAGGTTGGCACTGCTGCCTCACAGTGCCAGGGTCCAGGTTTCAATTCCCAGCTTGGATCATTGTCTGTGTGGAATCTGCACGTTCTCTCCGTGTCTGCGTGGGTTTCCTCCGGGTGCTCCGGTTTCCTCCCACTGTCCAAAGATGTGCTGGTTAGGGTGCATTGGCCATGCTATATTCTCCCTCAGTGTACCCGAACAGGCGCTGAAGTGTGGTGACTAGGGCATTTTCACAGTAATTTCATTGCAATGTTAATGTAAGCCAACCTCTGACAAATAAATAAACTTATTTGCATCTATTTAGCAAGCCTAGGATGCAATCGTTTGGGCTCGCTAAAATTTCTGACCCCACCGGTGGAGGTCCACACCTGTGGGGATCATGTATCCCCGGCAACGGGGACCAGGCGTGATGGTCTCGCTGGTGGGACCAGAGGCCTTTGAGACCTCCTGGGATGTCAATGGGGGAGGGGAGTGCCAGGCAGTGCCAAAGGGGCGTGGCATGAGGGGGACATGGTCAGGCAGGGCGGGGCCAGACCGGGGGTAGGAGCGGAGGGAATGGTGGGAACTCTGCATTGGGTGCTGGTGGTGGGGCTGGCAGTCGGAGGCCAGGTCTGGCAATTGGGTGGGAGTGTCGAGGCCAGCAATCGGGCGGGGAGGGAGGGGGTGTTAGGAGCCAGTGATCGGGCAGGGTGTCAGTATGTCGCTGTTGAAGGTGTGTCTGTATGAGTGCATCTGTCTGTGTGTAGTTGTGCATGAGTGTGGGTTGTCTCTGTGTGACTGTGTGTGTATATGTATGTTGTGTGTGTGTTTGCGTGTCTGCAAATGAATGTGTGAGTTATAGGTGCCTATAGGTGACTCCGCTTATGTGAATGTGTGCATGTGTGTGCATCTTTATGTGAGTGAACATGTGTGTGTGTACATGTTGACATATCTGTGTGTCGGTGAATGTGTGCCAGTGTGTACATGTTTATATATCTGTGTGTAGGCGAATGTGCGTGAGTGTGTACGTTTATATATCAGCGCGCAGGTGAATGTTTGTGTGTACATGTTTATATATCTGTGTGTAGGTGAATGTGTGTGTACATGTTTATATATCAGCGCGCAGGTGAATGTGTGCAAGTGTGTACATGTTGATATATCTGCATGCAGGTGAATGTGTGTGTGTACATGTTTATATATCTGCATGCAGGTCAATGTGTGTGTACATGTTTATATATCTGCGTGCAGGTGAATGTGTGCGAGTGTGTATATGTTGATATATCTGTGTGCAGGTGAATGTGATTGAATTGACTCTGTATTCTTTATGTCACAGTTGGGGATGATGCACATTCTTGCCAGTTGCTGCTACAGTTGGATTGATGGCCAGGTTCTGGACAAACCAGCTGCGATGCTGCAAGAATCCTGTTCTCCTGATGCAGACACTCAACTGCAGGGGGTGTTGCTGGGAAAAATACTGACAAACAATTCACTTCAGAGAATCGCTTTATAATTAAATAGTTCAAAACCTGCCTGCTCAAAGAGCTGTAACATGGTAAATCGAGTGAGATTAGTTGGAAATAGACTCAGTAATCCTGCCTTTGTAATTGAAACAGATGACTTTGTTTTGTGGTTTAAGCTTTATGTAAGTCACTTTCTTGATGGCAGAAGCTATGGGAATGACTTTATTTTGCATTAAAGCAAGTCCAGTGTGTACAGTTATGATTAACTTTACAAAAAGCTGTGATCCGCCATTTGTTAAAGCACTGGATACAGCACTCAGGCAGTGAGAGGGAGAGCCAATATTAGTAACAACGTTAGAAGCATACCTTTAAATGGATTTATGATGTTCCGATGCAGAATACTTAGTCCCCCCTCCTTCTCCAACTCTTAATCCACAATCTCAGTGGATTTATGATACGTACATCAGATTACATTGGATATATGGCACAGAAACAAGCTATTCAGCCCAACCAACTCATACTGTTATTAATGCCTCACTCAAACCTCCTTCCATCGTCCCTCTTACACCATCAGCTTAACCTTCCCTTCCTCTCTCGCACATGTTCATTTAGATTTATTTTTATTCCATCGACACCCTTCACCTCAGTTGCCCACTGCGGGATCGAGTTCCACATTCTCACCACTCTCTGGGTGAGTAAGTTTCTCCTGAATTCCTTTTCATTTCTTGGTGATTTTCTAATATTCATGGCTCTTCCCCTCAAGCGGAAACGTTGGTTGGAACTTTCTGGCAGTTCCCCCCCCCCCCCCTCCCCGACCCCCGCCCCACCGCTGCTGCAAGCGAGATGGAGAATTTGGCCAAATCTCCGTTCACTGCAGAGGGACCAGAGAATCCCGCTAGCGCGAACGGTCAGATAATTCCGGTTTATACCTCTGTGTCTACTTTACCTTTCATAATTTTAAGTACATCAATTCACCTCTCATCCTTCTCATTCATCTGCTCCTGATAGGTATATGTCTGCCTTCCTGGGATTATCCTTTCTTCCAGCGTCTCCTGTACACTGGTACATTTTAACAATCTGGCTGGTGGACACACATCTGGAAGTGTTGTTAATGTTACCCTCTCATCTCCATCCGCTGCACCCTTATATTCTCAGCATTGGTTGTGCATCACAGTGAAGGGTGGCACGGCGGCACAGTGGTTAGCACTGCTGCCTCACAGCACCAGGGACCCGGGTTCAATTCCCAGTTTGGGTCACTGTCTGTGCGGAGTTTGCACGTTCTCCCCGTGTCTGCGTGGGTTTCCTCCGGGTGCTCCGGTTTCCTCCCATAGCCCAAAGATGTCCAGGTTAGGTAAATTGGCCATGCTAAATTGCCCCTTAGTGTAAGGGGGGCTGAGTAGAGTAAATGCATGGGGTTATGGGGATAGGGCCTGGGCGGGATTGTGGTCGGCGCAGACTCGATGGGTTGAATGGCCTCCTTCTGTGCTGTAGGATTCTATGAATATAACAACCAGTGTCATGGACCCAAAACAATCAGAATGTGGAATGACTCTTTGTTATCCAATTGGATGGATCCTGGCCCTCAGTTAGTTTTCTTTGCTTATCACTATTGTTTTTAAGACACCAGATTTGATTTGATTTGATTTATTATTGTCATGTGTATTAGTATGCAGTGAAAAGTATTGTTTTTTGTGTGCTATACAGACAAAGCATACCGTTCATAGAGAAGGAACAGAGAGGGTACAGAATGCAGTGTTACTGTCATAGTTAGGGTGTAGAGAAAGATCTACTCAATATAACGTAGGTCCATTCAAAAGTCTGATGGCAGCAGGGAAGAAGCTGTTCTTGAGTCAGTTGGTACATGCTCTCAGACTTTTGTATCTTTTTCCTGATGGAAGAAGGTGTAAGAAAGTATGTCCAGGGGCATGGGGTCCTTGATTATGCTGGCTGCTTTTCTGTGGCAGCGGAAAGTGTAGATGGAGCCAATGGATGGGAGGCTGGTTTGAGTGATGGACTGGGCTTGGTTCACGACCCTTTGTAGTTTCTTGCGGTCTTGGACAGAGCAGGAGCCATACCAAGCTGTGATACAACTAGAAAAAATGCTTTCCATGGTGCATCTGTAAAAATTGGTGAGAGTCGTAGCAGACATGCCAAATTTCCTTAGCCTCCTGAGAAAGTAGAGGTGTTGGTGGGCTTTCTTAACTATAGCATCAGCGTGGAGGGACCAGGACAGATTGTTGGTGATCTAGACACCGAGAAACCTGAGGTTCTTGACCATTTCCACTTCGCCCCCATTGTTGTGGACAGGGGCATGTCCTCCACCATGCTTCTTGAAGTCGATGACTTCTCCTTTGTTTTGCTGACATTGAGGGAGAGATTGATTAGCGCTGCTGCCTCATAGCGTCAGGGACCCAGGTTCGGTTCCCGGCTTGGATCGCTGTCTGTGCGGAGTTTGCACGTTCTCCCCGTGTCTGCGTGGGTTTCCTCCGGGTGCTCCGGCTTACTCCCACAGTCCAAAGATGTGCTGGTCAGGTACATTGACCCAAACAGGCGCCGGACTGTGGCGACTAGGGGAATTTCACAGTAACATCATTGCAATGTTAATTTGAGCCTTACTTGCGAATAATAAATGAACTTTAAATTTTAAATAAACTTTAAACTTTATTGTTGTTGCACCAGTTCACCAGATTCTCTATCTCTTTCCTGTACTCTGTCTCATCATTGTTTGAGACAGAAACATACAAAAAATATGGAGCCAAACGTTTTTTGAAATCAAACGATTCTTGCTCCTACCAGTGTCCATGCGATTAATCTTTAATTCTGGAGACTCCACAACTATCCTGGTGATTTGGAAGCTTTACCATAAAACCCAACATTCGAGGCCTTCAGTGTGGAGACTTGGGACAAAGAAAAACTGAACCAAGGTTTCTGCTCCTGAAAATCCCTGAGTGATTCCCGCTGGAAGCTGCTCTGTATGTGGACAATAAGCGGTGCCAGAGATAGTTCAAAGAGACAGTAATGGAATATTAATAACCACTGTCAGAGCTCCAACACAGGGAGTGGATATTTGAGTGAGATGGTGGAGAGAAACTGGTGCCAGTGACCACAGAATTCCCAGCCTCTGACCTGCCATTGTGATCACTCTGTTTCTATGGCTGTCCAGTTCAGTTTCTGGTCAATAGCAACCTCCCCCCGGATATTGATAGGGAGGGTACTCAGTGATGGTAAGGCCACTGACTATCAAGGGAGATTGTTAGATTCCCTCTTGTTGGAGTTGGTCATTGCCTGGCACTTGTGTGGTGCGAATGTTACTTGCCACTTGTCAGCCCAAGTCTGGATATCATCCAGGTTTTACTACATATGGACATGGACTGCTTCAGTATCTAAGGAATCATGAACAGTGCCGAACATTGTGCAGCCATCAGTGAACTTTACTGATGGAGGGAAGGTCATTGATGAAGCAGCTGAAGATGGCTGGGTCTAGGACACTATCCTCAAGAACTCTCGCATTGATGTCCTGGAGCTGAGATGATTGACCTCCAATAACCACAAACATCTTCTTTCATGCCAGGTAACTCTCCAACCAATAAAGAACAAAGAACAAAGAACAATACAGCACAGGAACAGGCCCTTCGGCCCTCCAAGCCCGCGCCGCTCCCCGGTCCAGGATTGAATCCTGAATCCAGGATCCCCGCCCAATTTTCCAGCCTATCTACATCCTAATATCCTATCCACCGAGCTGTCCCTCACAGCTACGATGCTTTGTTCATCACAACCTATTAACTCACCCCCACCCCCCCATTCCAGACCATGTGATCTCCAGGGAGAGGCGAAAACCCAGAGTGAAAAACCCCAGGGCCAATATGGGGAAAAAAAAAATCTGGGAAATTCCTCTCCGACCCCCTGAGGCGATCGAAACGAGTCCAGGAGATCACAATGGCCCTGATCGGAAAATGCTTCCCAACCCTAGTCATTTCCACTTCCACGAACACCATCTGAATTCCCTGCCCCCGAGACAGGTTCCCAACTATCCGCAGTCTCGCTCTGTACTGGCACCAGCAAGATGATCATAGAATGAAGCCATGAAACGAGAAACAAGGAACAATTAGCCCGCGCCGCTCCCTGGTCCAAACTAGACCACTCTTTTGTATCCCTCCATTCCCACTCCGTTCATATAGCTGTCTAGATAAGTCTTAAATGTTCCCAGTGTGTCCGCCTCCACCACCTTGCCCGGCAACACATTCCAGGCCCCCACGACCCTCTGTGTGAAATATGTCCTTCTGATATCTGTGTTAAACCTCCCCCCCTTCACCTTGAACCTATGACCCCTCGTGAACGTCACCACCGACCCGGGGAAAAGCTTCCCACCGTTCACCCTATCTATGCCTTTCATAATTTTATACACCTCTATTAAGTCTCCCCTCATCCTCCGTCTTTCCAAGGAGAACAACCCCAGTTTCCCCAATCTCTCCTCATAACCAAGCCCCTCCATACCAGGCAACATCCTGGTAAACCTCCTCTGTACTCTCTCCAAAGCCAGAATGGTGAGTTTTCCCCTGGATATCCGGTTTTGCCAGGGTTTCGGTGATGCCGAACTCGGTCAGGTGTTGCCCTGGTGTCAAGGGGCAGTCACTCTTACCTCACTTTTCTCTAACTCTGATCTTTCCCTCCATCTCCTGTCCTGTACTGTTTCATTCCCTGCTTTCCTGATACTTGACCCCAAGAAAATTCAATAGCCATTTTCCAGGTAACGATTGTCCCCCTCCCCTCTGCTCCTGAGCCCTTTCCACCCTCCCCTTCATTCCCCGCCCTCTACACTTCCTTTCCATCACCCTTCCACTTCCCACTCCCTCCTCCTCCACTCCCCACTAAGCCCCCAATCCCTTCCCTCTTTTGCTCCTCACCACCCCTCAATTCCCTACCCCCTCCACTTCCTACCATCCCTCACAGCCTGTTCAATCTCTTCCCTTCCCCAATAACCCTCCATCCTCCCTGCTCCCCACCCTCCTTTGCCCTGTCTCCTCTCCCCCTCTTTCCCACCTCACCCTTTCCTCCGTCCCTTCCCACTCCATCCCCTCCTCTCCCAAACTCCGTCTTCCAGTTCCCTCCAATTCCAGCCTCCCGGACTGCCTGGATCCACTACAGTTCGCCTATCACCGTAACATGTCCACAGCAGAAGCCATTTCCCTGGTCCTGCACTCAACCCTGGAACATCTAGATAACAAGGACACCTATGTCAGACTTCTATTTATTGACTACAGCTCAGCCTATGAAACTCATCACCAAACTCCATGGCCTAGGTCTCAGCACCTCCCTCTGCGACCGAATCCTGAACTTCCTAACCCACAGATCACAATCAGTAAGGATAGGCAACAACACCTCCCCCACGATCATCCTCAACACCGGTGCCCCACAAGGCTGTGTTCTCAGCCCCTACTATACTCCTTGTACACCTATGACTGTGAAGCCAAATTCACCTCCAATTCGATTTTCAAGTTTGCTGACGACACCACCGTAGTGGGTCGGATCACAAACAATGATGAGACAGAGTACAGGAATGAAATAGAGAATCTGGTGAACTGGTGCGGCAACAATAATCTCTCCCTCAATGTCAACAAAATGAAGGAGATTATCATCGACTTCAGGAAGTGTAAAGGAGAACATGCCCCTGTCTACATCAACGGGGATGAAGTGGAAAGGGTCGAGAGCTTCAAGTTTGTGGTGTCCAGATCACCAACAACCTGTCCTGGTCCCCCCATGCTGCCATGATTTTAAGAAAGCCCATCAACCCCTCTACTTTCTCAGAAGACTAACGAAATTTGACATGTCAGCTACGACTCTCACTAACTTTTATAGATGCACCATAGAAAGCATTCTTTCTCGTTATATCACAGCTTGGTATGGGCTCCTGCTCTGCCCAAGACCGCAAGAAACTACAAAAGGTCGTGAATGTAGCCCAATCCATCACGCAAACCAGTCTCCCATCCATTGACTCTGTCTACACTTCCTGCTGCCTCAGCAAAGCAGCCAGCATAATTAAGTATCTTATGCACCCCAGACATTCTCTCCTCCACCTTCTTCCGTTGGGGAAAAAGATACAAAAATCTGAGATCACGTACCAACCGACTCAAGAACAGCTTCTTCCCTACTGCTGTCAGACTTTTGAGTGGATTTACTTTGCATTAAGTTGATCTTTCTCTACACCCGAGCTATGATTGTAACTCTACATTCTGTACTCTCTCATTTCCTGCTCTGTGAACGGTATGCTTTGTCTGTATAGCACGCAAAACAAATCCTTTTCACTGTATGTTAATACAAAAATAAATCAAATTTAAAAAAAACTTCCTTCCCCCCGCTCCCCATGCCCATTCCTTCTCCATTCAACTTTCCCCTTACGAATTTTCCCCTCATTCCCTCTGCACCTGCCCTGTATGTTTTTCCCTTGTACCTGGTGTAGAGAGTGTGCTGCCTTTGAGTATCCGACCCAAGTCACTGTGCAGAATACTGCAGGGATGCCCTTGGCCAACAACTGAATTGTTTGTGACATTACAAGTGGGCAGCTTGTAGACAAAACCTTTGCTCCTGGCTGCAAACCACAGCTTGAGATTGAGTTCAGTGCTAAACATCTCATTGACAGGCTGTCAACCCTGACTCGGAACACCAAATTTTAATCTCGAATTGAAATTAGCCTCAGGGGAGCGGAAGGAGAAACAGTGAGGATGTTAATTCTCTTCCTGACTCTTCATTTCCCTTAACGTCAAAAAAAATGACAACAATCCTCGCCAAAGAAATTTAAAAAATGCACATTTGAGTGATTTAATGGGTAACAAATGAAGTTAGCGTCCTATAATTGTTCTTGCAGTTATTAAATACATCAACACTGCTCATTAAGGAACCTATACATAGTAACCCTGTATTACCTGGCCCAATGTATAAGTGACACATCAGGAAACAGTTTGGTATGCTGGATTGGAAATGGCTTTCAAATGAAAAAATATCCTACATCCCAATAATTATTCGAGGGATGCAAAATCACAGCTTAAAAGCGGGTTACTTAGAAGCAATTTCCTCCCAGAATCAATTTGATCTCCGATAGACCAATCTGTAAATCCAATTGCATCGGTGCTGAATCCTCACACTGGAATTTCCTTTTTGCATTTCCACCCCTTGCTGGCCTCTGGACAGAATATCCTTTCAGACATTATTTGTGTTCCCACGCCTCGATTGCAAATCGTTAATGGCATGATATTTCTGTCAGCTGATCTGAGGGATTCCACGCCAGTCTGGGCAGCGGAGCGCAGGTTCCTTCTTCTGAGATCCTGTCCCTTTCAAGTGGCTTCTGGATACATTGCACATGTTGCTGCTTTACAGACTGCTACACTGCACCACATGCTTGGTTCAGGCAGTTGGCTTCACGCGGGTAGGAGGAGCACGATAGGTCAGGTTTAATCACTAATTACGTGCAGTCACACAGAATGTACAGCACAGAAACAGGCCATTCAGCCCGACGGCTCTGTGTCGGCTTTTATGTTCTACGCGAGGTTTAAGGTTTATTTATTATTTTCACAAGTAGGCTTACATTAACACTGCAATTAAGTCACTGAAAATCGTTGATTTGATTTTGATTTGATTTATTATTGTCACATGTATTAACATACAATGAAAAGTATTGTTTCTTGCGCGCTATACAGACAAAACATACCGTTCATAGAGAAGGAAATGAGAGAGTGCAGAATGTAGTGTTACAGTCATAGCTAGGGTGCAGAGAAAGATCAACTTAATGCAAGGTATCCCCTAATCGTCCCACAAGGTATCCCCTCATCGTCACACTCCGACGCCTGTTCGGGTACACTGAGAGAGAATTTAGCATGGCCAATGCACCTAACCAGCACGTTTTTCGGACTGTGGATGAAACCGGAGCACCCGGAGAAACCCACACAGACACGGGGAGAACGTGCAGACTCCACACAGACAGTGACCCAAGCTGGGAATCGAACCCGGGTCCCTGACACTGTGAGGCAGCAATGCTGACCACTGTGCCACCATACTGCCCCCCACGAGCCTCCTCCTTCATCATTTGCCGTGTGAAGTAGGATAGAATATCTGCGCCTTACATGTGGGATAATTGTCCTGGCCATTAGTTACCCCTCAACCCACATCACCAAGTAGATTATTCGTTCATTTGTCATCACTGTTTGTGGGAGCTTGCTGTGCACAAACTGGCCGCTGTATTTCTAACTTTATGACAGTGACTACACTTCATTAGCTGTGACATGCTTTGTGAGGTCCTGATCATGAAAGGCCCTACAAAAATACAAGCCTTTCGTTTCTAAGGCAATGGAGAAATTCCGAGCAGTTTTGCTTACTTTCTGCTCCAGACTGGCGGAAGCCCTGTCCCAGGGATTTCAGGCAGAGAGGTTTAAATGGAGGAATATTACACATGTTGCTTTCTCTTTAAGGATTTCTTGGCTTCTTCTCTTTGCAGTAATCTATTCAGCACTGTTGGCAGGCTGCAGCTTGCTTGCTTGGGATTTGACAGGCAGTGCGTATCAGAGCACATGCTTTGATGTGCCGTGTTATCAGGATTTATTCAAGTGCAAGATTAGGGCAATATCTCAGTGTGTATGTATCATAAAAAGGGACTTAAAATAAATCAGGGAGAATAGCTACACTTAGAGATAAGCTCACAGCGCGGAATGGTTAGTACATAGAACACACGGCACAGAAACAGGCTATTTGGTCTATCTAATTCATGCTGGTTTTTAAGCTTCACTTGAGCCTCCCCCCCATCATACCTCATCTACGTCTATCAGTGTAACCCGCTATTCCCTTCCACTCAAATGGGGGAGGTGGTGGCACAGTGGTAATGTCACTGGGTGAGTCATCCAGAGGCCCAGGCTAATGATCTGGGGGCCTGGGTTCAAATCCCGTGACAGCAGCTGGTGGGGTTTGTATTGAATTGATAATGTGGAATTAAAACTTCGTCCCAACGATGGTGAATCGGTTGTTGTTGCAAAAATCACTGATCTTCCTGAGAGAAGGAAATCTGCCATCCTTGCCTGGCCTGGGTACAAAACGTTAACTGCCCTCTGAAATGTCTGAGCATGTCGCTCAGTTCAAGGGCAATTAGAAATGGGCAACACATCCCAGGAAAGAATAAATAAAAGATCCCACCGGTGTGAGCGACTGGGAAATTCCAGCCAATGCGCTTGTGGCATTCTAACATTGAGAAAGGTGCTATATAAATGCAAGTTCTTTCTTTGTCTTAATTGGTAGCAGACCAGGGCAGGTAGCCACACGCTACATTCCAGACATGGGGGCGTGAATGAAAGTTTTATACTGTGGGCACAGTTCTTCCAAAAAAATTCTTAGTGTTGAATTCGTGGGAAAATTAGCTGTTTTTTTCAGTGGGAGTTGACACTTGAATCTCCCGCACTCTGGGCAATGCAGAGGCCACCAGCGAGAATATCATTAGATTTCAGGGGCCTATTCCCGCCCGGGAAGCTGAAACCAGCGGGATTCTGCACATGCCCAGTGGCCCCAAACCGACAGCTCCCTCGTTGCTAGCCAGCTGGGAACAGTGCTGCCCCCCCAACGCCCTCCCCCCCCCATGGCCCAATTGCAGTCCCCCGACCATTCCCGGGCCAGCCTTGACCCCCCCCCGCATCCCAGACCACCCCATTCCAACCCATCCTCGCAGAGTCCAATCCCCCCCGTCAGACCACCCCCTGGCAGATCCCCACCCCCCGGCAGACCCCTACACCCCCGGCAGACCCCCTCCCCCACCCCTTCCGGCAGATCCTCACCCCGCCCCCCCCCCGGCAAACCCCACCCCCTCCACCCATCTGGCAGACCGCGCCCCCCCCCCAAACCGCCCAGATCGCTGGCCTCCCTCCCACCCCCATCGATCCCAATGCAGAGTGGCAGTGGGACCCCCCCACCCCCACCAATGCCCCCAAGGCCTTGCTCCAATAGGCACTGCCCCATGTGCCCCATGTGCCCCTTGGCACTGCCTCCTGGGCATGGGCACTTTGCCCCTTGGGCAGTGCCGGGAGCACAGGCTGGCACAGCCTGGGTTCCCATGCCCTGGGGGCACCCCCTCACCACCCGACCCCCTGGGGGAGGGGGCCCCAATTGACCCCCCCTTCACTGCAGCGGGGTCAGGCCACTAGTTCCCCGAAAGTGGGGAGCTAGTGTAATCCCCGCTGGAGTGAAACACTCTGGCAGGGTGGGAGACGCGAGCGGGCTCGGAGAATTCAGTCCCGGACATACTAATAGCATTTAAATAATACTTAAAGTCTAATTTAAATGGCTCCCCTGCCTCTCCGCCAATTTCCGGCATGGAGCAGACGGAGCTGGAAATCTGGCGCTGGGAGAAGCTAGCGGGGCGTGAACACTCGTGGGAATCGCGAATCGCCCCCTCCCATCGCGCAGCGAGATGGGAGAATTACCCCCTGTGTCGCTATCTTAAAACGAGCCTTGACAGTGAGGTGAATGCAAACAGCAAACTGAGGCACAGCAGGCCATATCTGAAAAATAAACAATAAAAGTTAAATCCTTCGGGGAAAAAAAGTATAGGTAATTAAATTATGAAAATACATAAATGATGAAATTATCAGTAGAGGCCATATCTGCAGACAGAAGTCTGGGGAGCAGTGGGAAGTTACTGCAGTAATGAAAGCCTACTCATCCATACAATAGGCTGGGACAGAGGTTAGAAAAATGCTGCAATGTGTTTTTTGAGATAACAGGCACCTTTCTCGGATTTTCAGAGTAAAAGTTAAACAAACATCACATTCCAGGGAGAGCTGGTAAAAAAGTCGAACTTCCCAAAAGGAAATGTTTCAAGTTGCAAATCAATCCCACTCAATTAGACACTCCGCCATATCACCCCCTCCACCCTCACCAAATGGATATCCATTTGGAAAAATCTTCCCTCTTACTCTTACTTTACTGTCTCTTCCTCTCCCTTCCTAAATGTACTGTTTTCCTGAATTCCCCATTGGATTTATTGGTGACTACCTTGTATTTATGGTCCCTAGTTTTGGACTCACCCACAAGTAGAAACATTTTCTCCACATAGAAATCATAGAAACCCTACAGTGCAGAAGGAGGCCATTCGGCCCATCGAGTCTGCACCGACCACAATCCCACCCAGGCCCTACCCCGCATATTTTACCCACTAATCCCTCTAACCTACACATCTCAGGACTCTAAGGGGCAATTTTTAACCTGGCCAATCAACCTAACCTGCACATCTTTGGACTGTGGGAGGGAACCGGAGCACCCGGAGGAAACCCACGCAGACACGAGGAGAATGTGCAAACTCCACACAGACAGTGACCCAAGCCAGTCTACCCTTTCGAACCCTTTCATTAATTTCAAGGTTTTGACCAGGCCCCCCGGGGCCTTCTCTAGAGAAAAGAACTCCAGACAGTTCAGCCGTTCAGGTAAATGCCTTTTGTTACGGGAATAGGGCCTGGGTGATATTGTGGTCGGTAGAGACTTGATGGGCCGAATGGCCTCCTTCTGTACTGCAGGGATTCTATGATTCTATGATTCCATACATTTGATGTCTCAGTTCAGGTATCAATCTTTCTTTGCACCTTCTTCAGTGCTTATATCGACAAGCAATGATTCATCAGAATCCAACCTTTCAATCTTATTTGAACTTACATTACTAGAGTAACTTCCCACTGCTCCTCAGACTTACTTAAATTTTTTTCATTCTTTCATGGGGTTTGTGTGTTTCTGTCAAGGACTGTTTTTGTTGCCAGTCCCTAACTGCCTTTCAGATGGTGGTGGTGAGCTCGCATCTTGAACCACTGGAGTCCATGTGGTGCAGGTACATCTTCAGTGCTGTTAGGAAATGAGTTCCAGGTTTTGACCCAATGTCAGTGAAGGAACGGCGATATGGTTCCAAATCAGGATGGTGTGTGGTTTGGAGGGAAACTTACAGGTGGTGGTGTTCCCACGCATCTGCTGCCCTTCTAGGTGGCAGAGGTTGCGGGTTTGAAAGATGCTGTCGAAGGAGCCTTGGTGAGTTCCTGCAGTTCATCTTGTGTGTCCCCTAGTTCTAGATTCCGCCATTGAAAGGAACATCCTCCCAACATCCACTATCAAGACCCCTCAGAATCTTGTACGTTTTAATAAGATCACCTCTCATTCTTCTAAACTCCAATGACTATTGGCCCAGTTTGCTCAACCTTTCCTCATGAGACAGCCCCTTCATTTCAGGAATCAGCCTAGTGAACCTTCTCTGAACTGCTTCCAATGCATTTATTAAATAAGGAGACTAAAACTGTACACGATACTTCAGGAGCACCAATGCCCTGTACAGCTCTAGAAAAAGTTCCTGACTTTTATACTCCATCACCCTTGCAATAAAGGTCAACATTCAATTTGACTTCTTAATTACTTACTATGTGGATGCTCCTGTTTTGTGATTCATGTACAAGGACACCCAGATCCCTCTGTACTGCAGCGTTGTACAATCTCTAAATAACATGCTGCTTTTCTATTGTTATGTCAAAATGGACAAGTTCACATTTCCCACATTTTACTCCCACATTTTTGTCCACTGACTTAACCCATCTATGTCACTTTTCAGACTCTTCGTATCCTCCTCACAACTTGCATTCCTACCTTTCTTTGTATCATCAGCCAATTTGGTCACAAAGCACAATAGCCCATGTGCGTGGACGGTACATAAGCTGTTTTTATGTTGGGTTTTGTGAGCGAGCTTCGTCTGCCTGCAAACTGGTGGCAGCTAAGCCTTAGTGGCTAATATTCTTTCCTGTTCATCACGAGGTCACGGGGTCAAGCATAAAGTCCAGGTCGACACTCACAGTGCAGTACTGTGTACAGAATGGCCAAACCATCGCCAAATTCAGGTCAACACCAATAAGTTATTACTTGGAAGGAAGGTTGGGGGGCGGGGGGGGGGGGGGGGGGGGAGGGGGGGGGAGGGGGTGATGGTAGAGGAACAAAGGGAACTTGGAGTGCAAATTTGATTTGAGTTGATTTATTATTGTCACATGTATTAACAGACAGTGAAAAGTGTTGTTTCTTGTGCGCTATACAGACAAAGCATACCGTTCATAGAGAAGGAAACAAGAGAGTGCAGAATGTAGTGTTACAGTCACAGTAGAGAAAGATCAACTTAATGCAAGGTTGGTCCATTCAAATGTCTGACACCAGCAGGGAAGAATCTGTTCTTGAGTCGGTTGGTACGTGACCTCAGATTTTTGTATCTTTTTCCCAACGGAAGAAGGTGGAAGAGAGAATGTCCGGGGTGCGTGGGGTCTTCAATTATGCTGGCTGCTTTGCTGAGGCAGCGGGAAGTGTGGACAGAGTCAATGGATGGGAGGCTGGTTTGCGTGATGGATTGGGCTACATTCACAACCTTTTGTAATTCCTTGCAGTTTTGGGCAGAACAGGAGCCATGCCAAGCTGTGATGCAACCAGAAAGAATGCTTTCTTTGGTGCATCTGTATAAGTTGGTGAGAGTCGTAGCTGACATGCCAAATTTCATTAGTCTTCTGAGACAGTAGAGGCGTTGATAGGCTTTCTTAACTATAGTGTCAGCATGGGGGGACCGGGACAGGTTGTAGGTGATCTGGACACCTAAAAGTTGGAAGGTCTCATTAATTAATTAATAAATTTTCATTAATAGATCAATCACTAAAAGTTGAGGTTGGCACGGCCATTAGAAAGCAAACTAAGCACTGGACTTTATTCCGAGAGGGTCGCATATGGAAGTAGGAAGTAATGCTAAACCTGCATTGAACCTTGGTTGGACCAGTCTGGTCACCATATTATAAAAAGGATATAGAGGCAGTGGGGAGAGCACAGGGAAGATTTACCAGGATGATTAAAGAAATGCATGGGTTTGCATAGCAGGAGAGGACAAGCTGGGTCTCTCCCCACCTTGGAAAAAGGAAGCTGAGGGATGCCCTAATGGATACTTTGAAAATAATGGATTTTTTTTTCAGAGCAGTTTCAGAGCAAACATTTCCTCTTGTTGGGAATATTATAACACTTCCAGAAGCCACCAAAATAAGATAGACACCAAGAAATCCAACAGGAAATTCAGAAGAAAGTTTTTACCCAAAGAGTGGTGTGAATGTGGAATTCACTACCACAAGTTGTTGAAGCAAATGGTATTGACACGTTAATCGAGGAACTTATAACAGTGTGGTAAGAATATACCAGAGAAAGGAATAGTGTGTATCAATGATAGATTTAGATAGGGAAATATGGGAAAAGGTTCAAGTGTAGCAGAAACTGGGTGGACTAAATGATTTGTTCCTGTACAGTATATCCCATGTGTTTATATATTCCTATGTGGTTTTCTGGAATGTGTGAAGGGTCTGTCTGGAACATGTGGATGTGTCTGCAAAGTGTGGGAGTGTCTGTAATATGTTTATCTGGAATTTGTCTGTCTGGAGTGTGTGTCTGGAATGTGAGTGTCAGGAATGTGTCTGATTTATGAATGTCTGGAATGTTTCTGGATGTGAATGTCTGGAATGTGAGTGTCTGGAATGTGTCTGGGATATGAGTGTCTGGAATGTGTCCGGGATGTGAGTGTTTGGAATGTGTGTGTCTGAAATGTGTGTGTCTGGAATATGTCTGGGAATTTGAGTGTCTGCAATGTGTCTGGAATGTGAGTGTCTGGAATGTGTCTGGGATGTGAGTGTCTGGAATGTGTCT
Organism: Mustelus asterias; assembly: GCF_964213995.1. Lineage (NCBI taxonomy): Eukaryota > Metazoa > Chordata > Chondrichthyes > Carcharhiniformes > Triakidae > Mustelus > Mustelus asterias. The sequence continues at coordinate 39,039,674 of NC_135827.1, forward strand.
GGGAATTTGAGTGTCTGCAATGTGTCTGGAATGTGAATGTCTGGAATGTGTCTGGGATGTGACTGCCTGGAATGTGTGTGCCTGGAATGTGAGTGTCTGGAATGTGTCTGGGATGTGAGTGCCTGGAATGTGAGTGTCTGCAATGTGTCTGGGATGTGAGTGTCTGGAATGTGAGTGTCTGGAATGTGAATGTCTGGAATATGTCTGGGATGTGAGTGTCTGGAATGTGTCTGGGAATTTGAGTGTCTGTAATGTGTCTGGAATATGAATGTCTGGAATGTGTCTGGGATGTGACTGCCTGGAATGTGTGTGCCTGGAATGTGAGTGTCTGGAATGTGTCTGGGATGTGAGTGCCTGGAATGTGAGTGTCTGGAATGTGCCTGGAATGTGAGTGTCTGGAATGAGCCTGGAATGTGAATGTCTGGAATGTGTCTGGGATGTGAGTGTCTGGAATGTGTCTGGGAATTTGAGTGTCTGCAATGTGTCTGGAATGTGAATGTCTGGAATGTGTCTGGAATGTGTCTGGGATGTGAGTGTCTGGAATGTGAGTGTCTGGAATATGAATGTCTGGAATATGTCTGGAATGTGAGTGTCTGGAATGAGTCTGGAATGTGAATGTCTGGAATGTGTCTGGAATGTGAGTGTCTGGAATGAGTCTGGGATGTGAGTGTCTGGAATGTGAGTGTCTGGAATGTGAATGTCTGGAATGTGCCTGGAATGTGAATGTCTGGAATGTGTCTGGAATGTGTGTGCCTGGAATGTGTCTGGAATGTGTCTGGAATATCTGTATCTGGAATATGTCTGGGTGTGTGTGTCTGGAATGTGTCTGGAATGTGAATGTCTGGAATGTGTCTGGAATGTGTGTGCCTGGGTGGTGTATGTCTGGAATGCATGTGACTGGAATGTGTGCACCTGGAATGTGTGTTTTTGGAATGTGTGTATCTGGAATGTCAGTGTCTGGAATGTGTCTGGAAAGTGTGGGTCTGGAATGTGTGAGTTTGGAGTGTGTGTGTCTGGAATGTCTTTATCTGGAATGTGAGTGTCTAGAATGTGTGTGTCTGGAATGTGTCTGGAATGTGATTGTCTGGAATGTGTGTGCCTGGAATGTGTCTGGAATGTGTGGGTCTGGAATGTGTGAGTTTGGAGTGTGTGTCTGGAATGTGTTTGTCTGGAATGTGAGTGTCAGGAATGTGTGTATCTGGAATGTGTGTGTCTGGAATGTGTCTGCAATGTGATTGTCTGGAATGTGTGTCTGGAATCTTTGTGACTGGAATGTGTCTGGAATGTGAGTGTCTGGAATGTGAGTGTCTGGAATGTGTGTGTCTGGAATGTGAGTATCTGGAATGTGAGTGTCTGGAATGTGTGTGTCTGGAATGTGTATGTCTGGAATGTGAGTGTCTGGAATGTGAGTGTCTGGAATGTGAGTGTCTGGAATGTGAGTGTGTGGAATGTGTTTGTCTGGAATGTGAGTGTCTGGAATGTGTGTATCTGGAATGTGTGTGTCTGGAATGTGTCTGCAATGTGATTGTCTGGAATGTGTGTCTGGAATCTTTGTGACTGGAATGTGTCTGGAATGTGAGTGTCTGGAATGTGTATGTCTGGAATGTGAGTGTCTGGAATGTGTATGTCTGGATTGTGAGTGTCTGGAATGTGTATGTCTGGAATGTGAGTGTCTGGAATGTGTGTGTCTGGAATGTGAGTGTCTGGAATGTGAGTGTGTGGAATGTGTATGTCTGGAATGTGTGTGTCTGGAATGTGTGTGTCTGGAATGTGTGTGTCTGGAATGTGTCCGGAATGTTGTGCCTAGAATATGTGCGTCTGGAATGTCTATTCTAATTCCATTTCATTTTCCCTTTTAATAATTAATACATTGGAAGAAAGTGTAATCAGATGAATTGAATTCTGTGGAATCAGATGAATTGAAAGAGTTGTGGAGAGGCTCATCCCAAACCCTGCACCGTGAGGTGAATTACCTGTCTCAGATTTGAAAAAGATATGTTTGAAACAAAACACAGATTGGCAGTGAAAGAGTTAAGAAAAATTGTCTACACCTGTTTCAGATTTACTCCCAAATACCAATGCCCAGGAGCGGGGAGGGGGAGGGGATTGGAGCAACGTCTTATACCATGGAATGCAAACAAGTGAGGCAGGAAAACTGTTGCGATTGTATGAATAATACAGCATTGAGAACAAAGGATAGCTGGCACGTTTGCTAACCAGGTATTGGCCTGCTTCACAATTCACCTTTCTCCTTAAATCCTGTGTAATGCAAAATAACATCACAGTCCTCAGAACAAGTCAGAATAGAAGCAGCAAACCATTGCCTCTCTGCTCATAGGACAGAAACAGACAGACAGACAGACAGAAATGCAATAAAAATGCACCAGTTTTAAGGTCAATATTGGACCCTCAGGGTCCTTGCTAGCTCACAGACAATCCTCCAGTCAGCAGGACACAGACTCGTAATAAAAAGCGTGACCTCTGAGGTAGGAGAGAGCACATACATCAGCCATGCATCACAAACTCTCTCTGAAGGGGAAATAAATCCATTTCTCCAACATTGTTAAAGCAATGACAACCAGCTTGATAACAAAGATATATGATATCTCTCTCTTTCGCATTCTAGCTATCTACCTACCTTTCTCTTCATCTTTCCCTGTTTTCTTGTTTATCTATCTATCCATCCATCTATCTATCTATCTATCTATCTATCTATCTATCTATCTATCTATCTATCTATCTATCTATCTATCTATCTATCTATCTATCTATCTATCTATCTATCTATCTATCTATCTATCTATCTATATCTATTTGTTTGTCTGTGTGTCTATCTATCTAGATATGTGTTTGACTGTCTGTCTATCTATCTATCTGTTTGACTATCTATCTCTGTTTGTCTGTCTGTGTGTCTATCTATCCATCTATCTATCTGTCTATCTATCCATCTATCTGTCTGTCTATCTATCTATCTATCTATCTATCTATCTATCTATCTGTTTGACTATCTATCTATCTCTGTTTGTCTGTCTATCTAGCTATCTATCTATCTATCTAGAATCATAGAAACCCTACAGTGCAGAAAGAGGCCATTTGGCCCATCGAGTCTGCACCAACCACAACCCCACTCAGGCCCTACCCCCATATTCCTACATATTTACCCGCTAATCTACACATCTCAGGACACTAAGGGGCAATTTTAGCATGGCCAGTCAACCTAACCCGCACATCTTTGGACTGTGGGAGGAAACTGGAGCACCTGGAGGAAACCCACGCAGACACGAGGAGAACGTGCAAATTCCACACAGACAGTGACCAAAGCCGGGAATCGAACCCAGGTCCCTGGAGCTGTGAAGCAGCAGTGCTAACCACTGTGCTACCGTGCCGCCCCTATCTATCTCTGTCCATCTATCTATCTATTTGACTGTCGTCTATCTATCTATGTGTTTGTCTGTCTGTCTGTCTATCTATCTATCTGTCTCCAGCTATCTCTCTCTACTTCACTTATCAATCTCTCTATCTGGAAAGAGTGCAGAGGAGATTTACCAGGATGCTGCCTGGTTTGGAGGGTAGGTCTTATGAGGAAAGGTTGAGGGAGCTAGGGCTGTTCTCTCTGGAGCGGAGGAGGCTGAGGGGAGACTTAATAGAGGTTTATAAAATGATGAACGGGATAGATAGAGTGAACGTTCAAAGACTATTTCCTCGGGTGGATGGAGCTATTACAAGGGGGCATAACTATAGGGTTCGTGGTGGGAGATATAGGAAGGATATCAGAGGTAGGTTCTTTACGCAGAGAGTGGTTGGGGTGTGGAATGGACTGCCTGCAGTGATAGTGGAGTCAGACACTTTAGGAACATTTAAGCGGTTATTGGATAGGCACATGAAGCACACCAGGATGATAGGGAGTGGGATAGCTTGATCTTGGTTTCAGATAAAGCTCGGCACAACATCGTGGGCCGAAGGGCCTGTTCTGTGCTGTACTGTTCTATGTTCTATGTTCTACTGTTCTATGTTCTATCTATCTAATGATCACAATGGGTGGATTGCACCTGTCACTATGTCTGCGATGTGGAACTTGAAACGTTATTTTCTGCTGGGAGCAGTTCCTCTTTAGGTGGAGCAGCCGCAGTTATTTCCACATGAAGCTGAGTTTACCACGCACGGTGTCCTTTGTTTATTTTTGCCCACTATCTTTTCAATATTGATGTTCTAATGTTTAAAAAAATCCCACCCACTTCTACAGAAGGAGTTACCGACGGCGATGTGAACAGATTTAAGATCTGATATGATCTGTTCTGTTCTCAACCCTTAAGGGACTCTTCATAATTAATTCTGAACCATTATAAAACACGCCAGTCATGATTCTTTGCCGTGTTTATTTACAAATGGATTTAATTTCCATTTTTCAGTTTGCTGGAAGAGTGGGAAATTAGCAACGCAATGCCAATTAATAGGAATTACAAGAAGGATTATCTGAGCTTTGTGCCCTTTGCAAGGTGCTTCATTAGATGGATTGGTGGTGGTGAGGGGGGGGGGGGTTGTATTCGGGGGCTGGGAGGTGTTGGGTGACTGGGGGGGGTGCATTAGGGAACTGGGAGATGTTGGGGGACTGGGAGGTGGGGGAGTTGTATTTGGAGGCTGGGAGGTGTTGGGGGACTGGGGGGTGCATGTGTGGTGATGTTGTGAGCTGGAGAATTGGGTTAGGGTGATTGAAGCTGTGACTCCAACTCCCACTTTCATCCTCTAGGTCTACCTGACGACTCGGCTGAATTTGGGTGTACGTATTCTTGTGTTGCCATCTGAGTTTCCTCTTTATGAAGATGCTGATCTTTCCTCACTGGCTTCAGACCGTGAGGATACATTGGGTGAGATGAGGTGGGAATACATTTGCAAAGCGTTGCTGCCAAATTTCGATCGATGGGGTTGGGTTGGGGAAATGGTCAAATGTAATGGTTGGGCTGGTTGGCTAGGACTCCAGAGACCTAGAGTAACAATATGGAAGAATATGAGTTAAAATTCCAGTGTGGCAGCTTCAAAAACAGAATTTGTGGTTTTTAAAATATCTGGAAATGGAGAAAGATCTGAGGTCAGCAAAAGTGGCCAGAGGATCATTGGATTGTTTCTGAAGAACCCGACTGAATCATTAACGGAGACTTTAAGGAAAGGAAGCTAGGATCCTTACTCAGACTGGGCTGGACCTGACTCCCACATTGTTGGACTCCTCAACACTCCTCCAGTTGGCCGAGTCCAAAAAAAGATGCCAGTATAGCCAACACATTGAGAATTAATTTAAGAAAGCAGATGATGGAATAATCAGAACTGGTTGCTTACTTAAACTAACAAATTCTACTTTTGGGTGGGAAGGAAGGAGTGGGGTGGGGGGGGGGGGGCGGCGGAGTTGGAGAAGGGGTATCAGAACAAGTCATTCAATCTTCAGTTGCTGACCTTCCATTCACAGTTAACACTGGAAGTAGAATGTTTAGTACTGGAGCAGTTCATTAATTAATGCGGAATCTCATTAGCCAGTCAAGTTCCCCAGCTTTGTCGATTGGTGTCTCCAAGCAATTCCCATGAGAGGCAGCCAATCTGATGGAGAGTTTGAAACAGGAATGCAGGCTGCAAACGCGATATTGTTACCTCGACATTATTTCTCCAAGTCAGCCTAGCTCTTTGCAGCCTCGGTAAAGTTGAACTCAGCTGATATATCTTACTCACACCAAGTTCCATTCACCCATCGCCCCCTATATTGCTCCCCGTCTGGCAACGCCTCAATTAAAAAATTCCCCACCTTGTTTCAAATCCCTTCGCCGTCTCACCCCTCCCGAGTTCTAATTTCCTGCAGCTGCACAGTGCTCCCAAGATTTCTGTGATCCTCCAAATTTATCCGCCTGTACACCCCTAGTTTTAATCATTTACTCCTTAGCCGCTGTGTCTTCCTGAACACTCAGCTCCAGAATTCCCTATGTAGACCAAGTGGTCACATGAGAATTTGATGAAATGCATAGAAAGGAGGTCACGTGGCGGGAGAATGGAAGGCATTCCCGGGATCCCATGCAGAGCACAAGTACAGTATGTACCTGTTGAGCTTGGTTCCGGTGAGGAACCCACAACATTCCACACCCTCCGTAAATCTCTCCGACTCTCCACCTCACTCTCCTCCTGCAAGTTGTTCCATAAAACCTACCTTTTTGACCAACTTTTTGGTCGTCCAATTCTTGTAAGTCCATATGTGTCTCAGGGCGAAATTTTCCCATCCCGCCTGCCACGAGAATCGTAGCAGGTGGGACACATACCATAAAAAGGTCCGTTGACCTTGGGCGGGATTTTCCAGCATTGGGACGAGCGCAGCTGGAAAATCCTGCCCACAGTGTCGGTTGGCCTCTGTGTGAATCGCCTTAGGATGCCTTACTATGCTAAAGGTGCTATACAAATGCAAGTTTTTGTTGTTGTGCACTGTCATCAAACAATCTCAGCCACCAATAAATTCAGGTATGTACAGAACCTAGCTAGCAATTAATATAAAAAATGATAGTAAAAGTTTTTATAAATATATAAAAAGGAATAGAGTGGCTAGAGTGAATGTTGGACCCTTGGAGGACGAGAGGGGGGAGTTAATAGTGGGAAATGAGGATATGGCTGAGTCTTTAAATAAGTTTTTTGTGTCGGTCTTCACGGTGGAGAACACAAATAGTTTGCCAAATATTAACGATAGAGGGTTGGCAGCAGGAGAAATACTTAATACGATTAATGTTACCAGAGAGGCAGTGCTGGGTAGACTAATGGGACTGAAGGTGGACAAGTCCCCGGGTCCGGATGGAATGCATCCCAGGGTATTGAAAGAAATGTCAGAGGTAATAGTGGATGCGTTAGTGATTATTTATCAAAACTCGTTGCATTCTGGGGTAGTGCCGGTTGATTGGAAAACGGCTAATGCTACGCCGCTGTTTAAAAAAGGAAGGAGACAAAAGGCGGGTAACTATAGGCCGGTCAGCTTAACGTCTGTAGTAGGGAAAATGCTGGAATCCATTATTAAAGAGGAGATAGCAGGGCATCTGGATAGAAATGGTTCAATCAATCAGACGCAGCATGGATTCATGAGGGGAAAGTCGTGCTTGACGAACATGTTGGATTTTTATGAAGATGTGACTAGGGCGGTTGATGGAGGAGAACCGGTGGATGCGGTGTTTTTGGATTTCCAAAAGGCGTTTGATAAGGTGCCCCATAAAAGGCTGCTGCAGAAGATTAGGGCACACGGAGTTGGGGGTAGTGTGTTAAAGTGGATTGGGGACTGGCTATCCGACAGGAAGCAAAGAGTTGGAATAAATGGGTGTTTTTCCGGTTGGAGGAAGGTAACTAGTGGCGTGCTGCAGGGATCGGTACTCGGGCCGCAACTGTTTACCATTTATATAGATGATCTGGAGGAGGGGACGGAGTGTAGGGTAACGAAGTTTGCAGACGACACAAAGATAAGTGGAAAAGTGAATCGTGTGGAGGACGGAGAAGATCTGCAGAGAGATTTGGACAGGCTGAGTGAGTGGGCGAGGATATGGCAAATGGAGTATAACGTTGAGAAATGCGAGGTTATACACTTTGGAGGAAATAATAACAAATGGGATTACTATCACAATGGAAACAAATTAAAACATGCTACCGTGCAAAGGGACCTGGGGGTCCTTGTGCATGAGACGCAAAAGCCCAGTCTGCAGGTACAACAGGTGATCAAGAAGGCAAATGGGATGTTGGCCTATATCGCGAGGGGGATAGAATATAAAAGCAGGGATGTCTTGATGCACCTGTACAGGGCATTGGTGAGGCCGCAGCTGGAATACTGTGTGCAGTATTGGTCCCCTTATATGAGGAAGGATATATTGGCATTGGAGGGAGTGCAGAGAAGGTTCACCAAGTTGATACCGGAGATGAGGGGTTTGGATTATGAGGAGAGGCTGAGGAGATTGGGTTTGTACTCGTTGGAGTTTAGAAGGATGAGGGGGGATCTTATGGAGACTTATAAGATAATGCGGGGGCTGGATAGGGTGGAGGCGGAGAGATTCTTTCCACTTAGTAAGGAAGTTAAAACTAGAGGACACAGCCTCAAAATAAAGGGGGATCGGTTTAAGACAGAGTTGAGGAGGAACTTCTTCTCCCAGAGGGTGGTGAATCTCTGGAATTCTCTGCCCACTGAGGTGGTGGAGGCTACCTCGCTGAATATGTTTAAAGCGCGGATGGATGGATTCCTGATCGGTAAGGGAATTAAGGGTTATGGGGATCAGGCGGGTAAGTGTTACTGATCCACGTCAAATCAGCCATGATCTTATTGAATGGCGGGGCAGGCTCGAGGGGCTAGATGGCCTACTCCTGCTCCTATTTCTTATGTTCTTATGTTCTTATGTTTAGCTTCAATCATCAAATTGCTATTTCGTCTGACAATCCAGCAACTGAACCCTTTAACACATTCGCTCCATCAGTCAATATTCCCACAGAACTGTAATGCAGTTAAACATTCATCATCATTTATTCATCCAATAGCTTTTAGAAATACATATATATATATAATATACATATAAATTATAACAAAATTGCAGCCCACGTGAATTTGAGGACATGTAAAGATCTTTCTTTGTTTAAAACACTCAGGAAAAGTTTCATTGATTAGCGGCATAAAGAAGATCAATATTTGCTAAGATCCGAGAGATTAAATATTGATTGGCTTTTTTTCACATTGAGAATTAAGCCCCACATTTTGTAAATGAATGTAGCCCAAGTCCGAGGGTTCTAATGATGCCATTTAGTCATTTGCTGTGATTAGATTCAGCGCGTTACCTCAGGTGCTTCCACTCCTTCTTCATCTGCATTTAATTTACTTCAGAGCAAGTTTCCTTTTCAGAGGTCTGAGCAGTGGGTGGCGGGGTGGGGAGAGTGGGGGGGTGGGGAGAGTGGGGGGGGGAGGGGGGGGGGTGGAGGGGGTTATTTGTCCTTCAGGTTAATCAGCAGCAGCCATCTTCCAGAAATGACTGAATCCATAACAGAATGCCTAGGGTTCTTCCCAATCATTTTTTGATTGCCTCCATTTTCGCTTCACCACCCCCCTGCTTCTTGTCTGAAGCTGACACTTGCTGAGGGTATAGGTCAAAAGGCACCGACTGTTCCTTGACACCTCAGTCAAGTTGAATTCTGCAACACAGCCAGAGACCATTCTTCCCATCGTGACACCAGGACACCAGGGAGAACTCCCCGGTCCTTCTTCAAAAGAGTACCTTGGGATCTTTACATCATAGAATTCTACAGGGCAGAAGGAGGCCATTTGGCCCACCGAGTCTGCACCGACCACAATCCCACCCAGGCCTTATCCCCACAACCTCATGCATTTACCCTAGTTAGTCCCCCTGTCACTAAGGGGCAATTTTAGCATGGCCAATCCACCTAACCCGCACATCTTTGGACTGTGGGAGGAAACCGGAGCACCCGGAGGGAACCCACGCAAACATGGGGAGAATGTGCAAACTCCACACAGACAGTGACCCGAGCTGGAAATCGAACCCGGGTCCCTGGCGCTGTGAGGCAGCAGTGCTAACCACTGTGCCACCTTGACACCCTATCCACCTGAGAGGCAGATGGGGCCTTGGTTTAGTCTCTCATTTGAGAGACTGCACCTCTGAGGGTGCAGCATTCCCTCGGTGCTGCACTCTGATGTTCAACCTGGAATTTTGAGCTCAATTAAGACCTGGGATTGGGACTTGTTTTTATTCATTCATGGGACTTGGTCGTCGTTGGCTGGCCAGCTTTAATTGCCCATCCTTAATTGCTCTTGCAGAGCAGTTGAGAGTCAACCACATTGCTGTGGCTCTGGACCAGGTTAAGGACAGCAGATTTCCTTCCTTCAACAACGGTTTCATGGTCATCAGTAGATTCTTAATTCCTGATATTTTTTATCGAATTCAAAATTCCACCATCTGCCGTGGCGAGATTTGAACCCAGGTCCCCAGAACATTAGCTGAGTTTCTGGATTAATAGTCTAGCAATAATACCACTCTGCCATGGCCTGCCTTGAACTAATTATCTCTGACTTTGGGATGAGAGGATGTTATTAACTGAGCCACTGCTGATACCAGAAGAGATTGACTTCCATGAAATGAAATTTCAGAAGCAGAAAATTTGAAGAATATATTGTTGCGGCAAAGGCCCCAAATCCAATAGTTTACAGGTATTTCAGATTGAAAATTGTAGCCTACACAAATTTGCATTTATGTTGCACCTTTATGTAAAACTTCCCAAGATACTTCACAGGGACATTATCAAATTTGACAGCAAATCACATGAAGAGGAATTAGGACAAATGACCAAAAGCTTGGTTGAAGAGATGTGACACGGTGGCACAGTGGTTAGCATTGCTGCCTCACAGTGTCAGGGACCCTGGTTCAATTCCAGCCTCAGGTCACTGTCTGTGTGGAGTTCGCACATTCTCCTCGTGCCTGTGTGGGTTTCCTCCGGGTGCTCCAGTTTCCTCCCACAGTCCAAAGATGTGCAGGTTAGATGGATTGGCCATGCTAAATTGCCCCTTAATGTCCCAAGATGTGTAGGTTAGGTGGATTAGCAGGGGAAATATGCTGGGTAACAGGGATAGGCCAGGGGAGAGGGCCTGGGTAAGATATTGTCAGAGAGTTGGTGCAGACTCAATGGGCTGAATGGCCTCCTTCTGCACTGTAGGGATTCGATTCTATGAAAGATCTTAAGAAGTGTCCAAGGAGGACACGGAGGTGGAGAGGTTCAGGGATGGGTGCTGAGGCGGCTGAGGGCATGACTACCAATGATGGAGCGATTAAAATCAGGCATACTCAAGCATCCAGAATTGCAGGAGCGCACAGATCTCAGAAGGTTATAGGGCTAGTTGAGGGTACAGAGATAGGGAGGGGAAAGTAATTCTCTCAACCACGTGAAGGGATTTGAAAACTAGGATGAGAATTTTTAACTTTAGGTGTTGCCAGTGTAGATTGATAAGCATTGGGGTTGATGTGTAATCAGGACCTGATGCAGTCACCTTCTGGGCAGCAGAGATTTCACAGCAGAGATTTCACAGAGTTCAAATTGCTAGCGAGTAGAAGATGGGAGGTCGGACAGGAGAGTACTGCAATAGCTGAACATTCAGCTAACAAAGTCATGTGTGAGAGCTTTGACTGTAGACCAATGACTCAGTGCAAAATGCCAATGAGTCACAGGATGCAGTGAAAGGAACAAGACACATTTCTTTGGCATTTGCCACTAGACTCAAATCCATGACAGATTTTTTCTTCTGATAATGAATAAAATTAAAACCAGATCAAATTCAGTTTGTGCGATTTTTGGCAGCAATTAAACAATGAGTTGGCACATTAATGGTCAAAATAGGGTGCACACAGCTTTCAAGCTGTGAAATATTTCCCTTCTTTATTGCTTTGAGGTAATGTCTCTGGGAGACCAGAGTCTTGGTTCAAGTTTCTTCCTCTCATCTGTCGAGAATACAGGTGCTGAGCAACATTCTACAGAGGGGTAAGTAGGTGGGATTACAGGGATAGGGCCTGGGTAAGATGCTCTGTTGGAGACAGTGCAGACTAGATGGACCGAATGACCTCCTTCTGCATGTCAGGATTCTATGATTCTATGATATTCTAAAGCAGGTGAACTTGCTGAAGGAGGTGTTTGAAGGAAGATTAAGCAGATGTAAACCAAGAGGGAGAAAAGGAATGATGATGTTCAACAACTTGAAATTGAAAATGGGAGAATTCTATGAGTCGTAGTGTTATCACGCAGAGGTTGTTCCCCTTCTGAGACGCAATCCCCCAAAGAGGAATACCTCGCTTCGTAATCTGTTAAAAGTGTTTGGGAAGGTGTGAACTGTTCTTCATTAACATTTAGAGGTTCATTAACAGAAAGACCTGACACTCACTTTAAGTGAATAATTAACAAGTTATTTATTGAACCAACCGGGAACTTTAACTAAGAAAGAAATATATCGATTAAAGTAAGATACTACTGGAATGCTGTTCAAATAAATACAAGGTCCATTCATGACCGAAAAATATAATAATAACAGACTCTCGTCACTCTCAAAAAACATATACAATCAGTGTATTGGCTTTGACCCTCAGGTTCCTTTTAAATCTTTCTCCTCTCACTTTAAACCTATACCCTCCAATTTTCAATTCCCCTTCCCTGGGAAAAAGACTACGTGTGTTTTATCCTCTCTATGGCCCTCATGATTTTATACGCCTCAGTAAAGTCACCCCTCATTCTCTGATGTTCCCTAGCCTGGCCAACCACTCCCTATAACTCAGGCCCACTAGTCCTGGCAACAGCCTCGTAAATCTTCTCTGCGCTCTTTCCAATTTATCAATGTCTTTCCTATAACAGGGTGACCAAAGCTCTATACAATACTCCAAGTGCGACCTCACCAACGATTTATACAACAATAACATAATGTCCCAGCTCCTCTCCTCAATGCCCCGACTGATGAAGCGACTGGAGAAAAAATGCAAGCCCGCGCGTTGTGGAGAAATGAGCAGAGAAATTGCTTTGGCACGGTAGCACAGTGGTTAGCACTGCTGCTTCACAGCTCCAGGGTCCCGGGTTCGATTCCCGGCTCGGGTCACTGTCTGTGTGGAGTTTGCACATTCTCCTCGTGTCTGCGTGGGTTTCCTCCGGGTGCTCCGGTTTCCTCCCATGGTCCAAAGATGTGCGGGTTAGGTTGATTGGCCAGGTTAAAAATTGCCCCTTAGAGTCCTGGGATGTGTAGGTTAGAGGGATTAGCGGGTAAATATGTGGGGGTAGGGCCTGGGTGGGATTGTGGTCGGTGCAGACTCGATGGGCCGAATGGCCTCCTTCTGCACTGTAGGGTTTCTATGATTTCTATGATCACCATTAATACTTACCCCTTCACACTGCCGCTAGTTACCTGAGCTATTGGAGGACAGGTAGGGAGATAGGTCAGGCAAGAGGGGAGAAAATGCAAAATGAGGTCCTTTTCCAACAAGTCTGGTTCCTGATGTTTTGATTTGATTTGATTTATTATTGTCACATGTATTAGCATACAGTGAAAAGTATTGTTTCTTGCGCGCTATACAGACAAAGCATACCATTCATAGAGAAGGAAACGAGAGAATGCAGAATGTAGTGTTACAGTCATAGCTAGGGTGCAGAGAAAGATCAACTTAATGCGAGATAGCTCCATTCAAAAGCCCAACGGCAGCAGAGAAGAAGCTATTCTTGAGTCGGTTGGTACGTGGCCTCAGACTTTTGTATCTATTTCCCGACGGAAGAAGGTGGAAGAGAGAATGTCCGGGCTGCATGGGGTTCTTAATTATGCTGGCTGCTTTGCCGAGGCAGCGGGAAGTGTAGACAGAGTCAATGGATGGGAGGCTGGTTTGCGTGATGGGATTGGACTACATTGTAGTTCCTTGCGGTCTTGGGCAAAGCAGGAGCCCATACCAAGCTGTGTTACAACCAGAAAGAATGCTTTCTATGGTGCATCTGTAAAAGTTGGTGAGAGGCATAGCTGACATGCCAAATTTAATTAGTCTTCTAATCTCAGCAGATCCGGCAGCGTCTGTGAAGAGAGAAAGCATTTCGAGTCTATTTGGCTTTTTGTCAGGACTGAAGTGAGGAAGAATGTGTTGGATATTAAACTGTGGGAGATTTCAACAGAAAGTAGTGTGGGAGGAGAACAAGAACCAGGGCCTGTAAGTATTATGGGTCCTATCAGCTCCAGGGACCAGGGTTCAATTCCGGCCTCGGGTCACTGTTTGTGTGGAGTTTGCACATTCTCCCCGTGTCTGCATGGGTTTCCTCTGGGTGCTCCGGTTTCCTCCCTGGTCCAAAGATGTGTGAGTTAGGTTGATTGGCCATGCTGAATTGACCCTAGTTTCAGGGGGATTAACAGGGTAAATATGTGAGTTTAAGGGGATAGAGTGGGATTGTTGTCAGTGCAGACTTGATGGGCTCAATGGCCTCCTTCTGTAATGTAGGGATTTATGATTCTATGGTTCTATGATCCTATGAAAGACATGCTGGTTAAGCGCATTGGCCATGCTAAATTCTCCCTCGGTGTACCCAAACAGGTGTTGGAGTGTGGCGACTAGGGGATTTTCACAGTAACTTCATTGCAGTGTTAATGTAAGCCTGCTTATGATACTAATAAATAAACTTTAAAATAAACAGTAGTATCTACCAGATGGGCCAAATGGCCTGCTCCCACACTGTAAAATTCAATATGATTCTACCAAATTCAGAACTGTTGCCATCCACATCTAGTGGGGAAATTAGCTGAGAATTGGAGTGGGAGAGTTTCTGGAAAGAGCAGGTACGCTCTGACTGGCTATGAGTGCTAGCCGGGTGACTGTTGAATTTACAATTCAAAGCCAGAGCTTTATTCACCAAACCTGACAGCTTGCAAAAGACTTGCTTTAAATCGAGAACAAGTTCAGACGCATATTGCCTTGAGCCTGGGATGCTGTTAAAATAACACTCCTCCTGTTATTACATTCCTGTAAAAATATGAATTTTGCCTAAAAATTGAAATCTTCAGCACTTTTTGCAGCCATGTCATTTGGATAACGTGTATATTTTCAAATTTCTCCACCTTATGCTAAAGTTTAGATGCATTTGTCACATTCCCAATATTGTAATAGCACACAAGGATGTTTCCCCGCACTGAACTCAAGGGTCTTTGCTCTTTGCAGATCCAGTGTATAGAATCATATAGAATCCCTACAGTGCAGAAAGAGGCCATTTGGCCCATCGAGCCTGCACCAACTCACTGAAAGAGCTTCCCACCTGGGCCCTCCCCTTCACCCTATACCTGTAATCCTGTGCATTTACCATGGCCAATCCACCTAAGATGCACATCTTGGGACAGCAAGGGGCAATTTAGCATGATATGGGGAGAACTAAGGGCGGAAGGTGGCACGGTGGTTAGCGCTGTTGCCTCACAGCGACAGGGACCCGGGTTCGATTCCCAGCTTGAGTCACTGTCTGCGTGGAGTTTGCACATTCTCCCCGTGTCTGCGTGGGTTTCCTCCGAGTGCTCCGGTTTCCTCCCACAGTCCAAAGATGAGCAGGTTAGATGCATTGGCCATGCTAAATTGCCCCTTAGTGTCAGGAGGACTAGAATGGGCCAAATGGTCTCCTTCTGCACTGCAGGCATTCTATGATTCTATGAACTCCACACAGACAGTCACCCAAGGCTGGAATTGAACCTGGGTCCCTGGCGCTGTGAGGTACCTCCCAGACCCTCTGGGATTGAGTGACCCTCAGCTCTCATGTCACTAAGAACTTCAGGGAATATAGGAACAGAGTGAGGCCATTCATTTCAATCATTCAGTGAGATCACAGCTGATATCTCAGCTAACCCCCATATTCTAATTATACTTCCTCTCTCTCCATTCTGTCAATTCTCCTTAATAGTTGAAAGTTTTGACCTAATTACCCCTTAACCTTCTAACTTCCATGGATTACAATCCCACTTTATTTAATAAAAGCAAAATACTGCAGATGTTGGAAATTTGAAATAAAAATGAAAACAAACGCAGCAGGTCTGGCAGCATCTGTGGAGAGAGAAACTGAGTTAATGGTCAAGACTTTGGGGTCCTGCCTGCCCCCTTGTAATGGTCTGCTAAATTCTCCTTCCTGCCCTCAACCATTCTCATGACAGGTGGGATCAGAAAATCTACCGCAAAGTTTCGATTTGGTACGACTCTTCTTCACAGCTGTTTATTTAATCCCTCCTTGTGACTGAATCCCTGGATTTCAGGGAGATTATATCAACAGCAGCCTGGGAATCTGTGCCCAGCAGGAAAAAGCAGAGTAAGATTCTCGGGGCTGGCTCTGAGCTCTGTCACCCAGACTCGAAACGTTGGCTCTATTCTCTCTCCACAGATGCTGTCAGACCTGCTGTGATTTTCCAGCATTTCCTCTTTAAGTTTCATACCCATCCAATTTCCACAAAACAAACAATTTCTTGTAGCCACTCTGTTAACCCTTTCCTTCCACCTGTTAAGACTAAGCTAACACAATAACTCGGTTGCCCAGCAAGGTTCAGTTTCACAATCAGTTACTGAAGAAGCTGGAACTCAAAAGTTTGGGAAATTATGGCAATGTCTCAATTTTAAAATTCTTACACTGGTTTTCGAATTCCTCCATGGTCTCAGCCATCTTCTGTAGTTCCTCTGATCCTACAACCCTCCAAGATCGCTGCACTCCTCAAAGCCTCTTGAGCATTCCTGATTTTCATTGCTCCATTGGTAGCTAGCCTTCAGCTGCCGAAATCCTTAACTCTGCAATTCCCTCCATAAACCTTTCCATCGCTCTATCATCTGCTCTGCTTTCTGGGGGTCAGCCATGGGTCAGTGGGAGGCACTTTTGCCTCAGAGTATAGGTATAGGTTCACACTCCACTCAGCACCTCAGAACACCAAACTCTCGGCTGATCCCAGTGCAATACTGAGGGAGTACTGCACTGTTGGAGGTCCTGTCGTTCAGATGAAATATGGAACTAAGCCTGTTTGCTCTCTCAGATGTATGTAAAAGATCCCACAGCCTGGTGTCCTGAACTGATGTTTATTTATCAACCAACAAGACAAAAAAATCAGATTATCTGGTCATTATCACATTGCTGTTTAGTGGGAGTTTGCTGTGTGAAAGTCTGTTGCTGTGTTTCTCACATTACAACAGAGACTACACTTCGAAAAGTACTTCACTGCGCTTTGAGATGGCCTGTCCTCTCAATGCAGTGATAGTTCAAACTCTCCCAAGGGCCTTTGGAGGGGAAGTACAAATCTTGTTTCTTCAGGAGAATGGAGATGAGAATCATATCAGCCATGACTGAATGGTGGAGCAGACTAGATGGGCCGAATGGCCTAATGCTGCTCATATATCTTATGGTCTTATGGTCTTCAGATCTTCAAATGCAGGTTTTTCACATTACTCATTCATTGGGATAGCTAGTGCCTTCCAACGCTTGATGGTTTTACCTTCAGCCTTTGATGTTTCGATCCCATCCTGTCCAACCTCAAATGTCCCCTCCAATAAGCCAGAAATGGCCAATACATTAAGAATCCTCTCTCATATTGAAACTCCTCTCAACAACTCTCTACAAAACGCAAGTGAGCCCAGGACATCACTGTTTCTTTATTAGAAGGAATCTCTTCCAAGACCAAAGGGGCAGCACGATGGCACAGTGGTTAGCACTGCTGCCTCATAGCACCAGGGACCCGGGTTCAATTCCAGCCTCGGGTGACTGTCCATGCTGAGCCTGCGCGTTCTCCCCGTGTCTGCGTGGGTTTCCTCCGGGTATTCCGGTTTCCTCCCACAGTCCAAAGATGTGCAGGTTTGGGGGATTGGCCATGCTAAATTGACCCTAATGTCAGGGGATTAACAAAGTAAATATGTAGGGTTATGGGAATAGGGCCTGGGTGGGATTGTGGTCGGTGCAGACACAATGGGCCAAATGGCCTCCTCCTGCACTGTCGGGATTCTATGATTCCAGGACCTCACATTCTTGGAAATGATTCAAATAGACATCTTGTCATTTGCTAAATGATCTTTCTCTCAACTTCGAACCTCCTTTGTCTGATTACAGCAGTTACTGGACTCAATATTATCAAAACACTGGTGACACTTCCCTGAATTTTAATTTTGATGCTTTTTCACCTGTTTGAAATGGTTCTTTGTTATTCTTCCATAGAATCTTAGCAGCATGCGACCCATTCACTTTGTCAGTATTCTGCCCATACGAAAATACTTTCACAACAGCTCCTTGCATTTACATCACACTTTCAACGCAGTAAAGTGTTCCAATGTGTTTCAATGGGGTGGCAGGGTGGCACAGTGGTTAGCACTGCTGCCTCACAGCGCCAGGGACCCAGGTTCAATTCCAGCCTCGGGTCACTGTCTGTGTGGAGTCTGCATGTTCTCCCCGTGTCTGCATGGGTTTCCTCCGGGTGCTCCGGTTTCCTCCCACAGTCCAAAGATGTGCGGGTTAGGTTGATTGGCCATGCTAAATTGCCCGTTAGTGTCAGGGGGACAGGAAGAGGTTACGGGATAGGTCCTGGGTGGGATTGTGGTTGGTGCAGACTTGATGGGCCAAATGGCTTCCTTCTGCACTGTAGGGATTCTATGAAATTATTAAACTAAATTTGATGCCAAAAGCAGATATTAGGATGGATGATTAGTAGCTTGTTCAAAGAGATATGTTTTAAGGAGAAGCTCAAAACAGAGAGACAGAAATGTTAACAGAGAGAATCCCACAATTTAGGACCCAGACAACCGAAGGCAGGGCCACCAATGGTAGACAGATCAAAATTGGAGATGCTCAAAAGGCCAGAATAAGAGATTTAAAACCCAAGTTTGGCAGTGCGCAAATGATTTACATCTGCAGAGGTGTCGACCCCTACAACAGTGCACATCTGTTTTGGGTGAGGCCTTTCAAAGATCGTCAGAAAAATTCACGAGTGGAGCAATTTCCTTAAAATAATTTATTAAATTGGTTGGAGAGCAGTGAGTTTGAGTCTGGCTGCGTAAGTACCGGCTTTGAAGCATTGTACAGGAAATGGTTTCTTCCTGAAGGAGCGCAGCTCATACCCAATGTTCATTCCTTTTTTGAAGAAAAAAGTATTTTCTCTGCATAATCTGAGTCGCACTGGCTAGGGGAAAAGGTAACCCATGAATGGTTGACTTGGTGATAGACTACAACCAGCCTCCCATCCATTGACTCTGTCTACACTTCCCGCTGCCTTGGCAAAGCAGCCAGCATAATTAAGGACCCCATGCACCCCAGACATTCTCTCTTCCACCTTCTTCCGTCGGGAAAAAGATACACAAGTCTGAGGTCACGTACCAACTGACTCAAGAGCAACTTCTTCCCTGCTGCCGTCAGACTTTTGAATGGACTTCCCTTGCACTAAGTTGATCTTTCTCTACACCCTAGCTATGACTGTAACACTACATTCTGCATTCTCTCGTTTCCTTCTCTATGAACGGTACGCTTTGTCTGTATAGCGCGCAAGAAACAATAATTTTCACTGTATACCAATACATGTGACAATAATAAATCAAATCAAATCAAATCAGATCAAAATCAAATCAGTCAAATCTGATTAAGTGCAATGCTCCCTCACACCTGCTTCACAGTCAAAGAGGTTCTTTAGAAATGAAGCCACTGTAATCATATAGGAGGCTAGGCTGCCACAAAGAAGGCAAGCTCCACACAGCAACACAGTAAATGACCAGCTAGTCTGTTGTCTTGGAAATGTTCACTCAGCAGATTCTTGGCCTCTTTTTCTCAGTCACCAAGTTTCTGCCAGCTTGCCTTAATTGAGGAGTAAATTTCTCTGAGGGTACATTAAGTTATATTGAGTCTACAGAAACAAGTCATTCAGCCCACCTGAACCACCTTGGCATTTATGCTCTGTGCAAGCCTGCTCAATGCTCCTGGGGGTTGGGTGGTCTCGGGCCGGGGCAAGGGGTTGACCTCTCCACTCTCCCCCGGGATGGGGGTCTTGTCACTGGGCTGCCTCTTCTCGCCTGGCGAGATCACCCCTGGGACTCCATTCTGCAGCATAGACCTTCCCCAGTCTCCCTGTCAAAAGCTGCAGGTGTGAGCAGACCCCTTTGAAATCCTCTGACAGAGATGAGGTGTCAATCTCACCTAGGGGTGAGAGTGGAAGTGAGGGGGTTCCATTCTGCACCGCTCCCCATCCCGGGGGAGAGTGGTGAGATCAGCCCCTTGCCCCCCAGCCCCAGCCCAAGCCCACCCAAACCCCAGGAACCTTGAGGGAAACTTGATCTGCAGCCTGGTAGCAGCAGAGGGACAAACGACCGCTGGACCTACATACTTGCCCTTCCTCGGGACCCAAGGTTCCAGGCCAGTGAGTCAGTGCCAGGGTGCCAGGGGCAAGTGAACCTTAGGCACTGCCAAGGCACATGGACTGAATGATATTTTGGTGTTTATTTCCAGTTTATTTTGGAGTTTACTCCAGTGTATTTTGAAGTTTTTTTCCAGTGTATTTTAGTATTCATTCCCAGTGTGTTTTGGAGTTTATTTCTAGTGTATTTTGGTGTTTATTCCAGTGTGTATTGGTAATTGTTTCGAGTGTGTTTTGGTCATCATTTCCAGTCTATTTTGGGGTTTATCTCCAGGGTTTTTTGGAGATTATCTCCAATATATTTTGATGTTTATTTCCAGTTTATTTTGGTGTTTATTGCCAGTATATTTTGGTCTCCATTTCCAGTGAATTTTGCGTTTTATCTCCAGTGTATTTTGGAGTTTATTCCCAGTGTATTTTGGTGTTTATCTCCAGTGTATTTTGGAGTTTCTCCCCAGTGCATTTTAGAGTTTACTTCCAGTGTATTCTGGAGTTTATTTCCAGCGTATTGTAGTGTTTATTTCCAGTGTATTTTGCCATTTGTTTCCAATGTATTTTGATGTTTGTTTTCAGTGTATTTTGTTTTTTATTTCCAGGGTATTTTGGTGTTTTTTTTCCACTGCATTTTGCATTTATTTCCAGTGTATTTTAGTGTCTGTTTGCAGTGTGTTTTGTTGTTCATTTCCAGTGTATTTTGGTGTTTTTTTCCAATGTATTTTTGTCTTCATTCCAGTGTATTTGTGTAGTTTGTTTCCAGTGTATTTTAGTGTCTTCTTTCCAATGTGTTTTGATGTTTATTTCCAGTGTATTTCTAGAAATTATTTTCAGTGTGTTCTGGAGTTTGCTTCCAATGTATTTTGGTGTTTGCTTCCAGTGTATTTCGGAGCTTATCTCCAGTGTATGTTAGAGTTTATTTCCGCTGTACTTTGGAGTTTATTTCCAATATATTTTGGAGTTTATTTCCAGTGTATTTTGGAGTTTATACCCAGTGTATTTTGGTGTATGTTTCCAATGTATTTTAGTTATTATTTCCAGTGTATTTTGGAGTTTTCCTCCAATCTATTTTGGTGTTTATTTCCAGTGAAATTTGGTGTTTATTTCCAATATATTTTGGTGTTTATTTCCAATATATTTTGGAGTTTATTTCCAGTGAATTTTGGAGTTTATACCCAGTGTATTTTGGTTATTATTTCCAGTGTATTTTGGAGTTTTCCTCCAGTGTATTTTGGACTTTATTTCCATTGTATTTTGGTGTTTATTTCTAGTGTATTTTGGTGTTTCTTTCCAGAGTATTTTGATATTTATTTCCAGTACATTATGGAGTTTTTCTCCAGTGTATTTTGGTGTTCATTTACAATGTATTTTGGAGTTTCTTTCCAGAGTATTTTGATATTTCTCTCCAGTGTAATTTGGAGTTTATTTCCAGTGAATTTTGGTGTATTTCCCAATGTGTTTTTGGTCTATTCGCCAGTACATTTTGGTGGATTTTTACAGCGTCGTTTGGTATTTTATTATCCATTCGATTTTGTTGGGTTTTTTTCCAGTTATTTCCGCATTTTTTATTCCAAAGGACTTCGATTTTCTTCTGCAATTTACTGCCAAGTGAATCTTGCTGCTTTATTTAAGTCTTTATTTCGAGGGTATTTTTCTGTGCTTTCCAGTGAATTCTATTTCTTCATCCAATGCAATTTTCTCAGTGATTCCAGCTTGTTTGCAGCATATTTTGGGGTATTTTTGGGTGTATTTTTGTGCTTTGGTCCTGTGTATTTGCTAATTTTATTCCATATAATTTGATCTTTTGCCAGTGGAGTTTGTTGCCTTTTGTTGTTGTATTTGGCAATTCCTTCAGTGTGAGTTGGTGCTTATTCAAATACATTTTGTGTTTTTATGCAGTGTTTCATTAATATTTAAAGAATGTTTTGGTGTTTCTCCAAAGAATTTGTTATTTTTAACAAGGGTGTTTGATTTTTTAAAGCGCGTTTAGTCCTTCCATTGCATTTTGATTTAATTTCAATATATTTTTTTTGTTTTTTCCTGTATATTTTGGTGTTTTTTTATAGAATCATAAAATCCTACCGTACAGAAGGAGGCCATTCGGCCCAATTGAGTCTGCACCGACTACAGATCCTATCCCCAGAACCCCATGCATTTATCCTAGCTAATCCCCCTGACAGTAAGGGGCAATTTAGCATGGCCAATTCACCTAACCTGCACATCTTTGGACTGTGGGAGGAAACTGGAGCACCCGGAGGAAACCCACGCAGACACAGGGAGAACGTGCAAACTCCACACAGACAGTGACCCAAGCAGGGAATTGAACGCGGGTCCCTGGTGCTGTGAGGCAGCAGCACTAACCACCGTGTCACCGTGCCACCCCGGTTTTGAATATTGAATATTTTATTCAATGCATTATTTTGTGTTTCTTTCAGTGTAGTTTGATGATCTTTCCTTGCTATTCTGGTGTTTGCATAGCTGTGTTTTTTTGTTTCTGTCCCCTGTGTATGTCATTATCATTATTCAGTTTATTTTGCCTTTATTTCCAGTATTTTAATGCTTTCTGAAGTGTATTTTGACAAAGTCTTTCATGTATTTGGCTATTTCTTTCAGTGATGATTGGTTCCTTTTGTCTGATGCATTTTGATGATTTAATACAATTTAATCTGGTGGTTTTTAAATGTATTTGAATTATTTCCCAGTTCATTTTGATGCTTTATCCAGTGCCTTATTTTTATTACCAGCATAGCCAATGTGTTTTGTGCTTTTACCAGTCAATGGACGGGATCTTGAACACATGCTCGCTGTGGCGGGGGCACAAGGTCCGGCGAAACCCGGAACTCGTGAATCTCGCTGGACAGATCACGACTCCTCATTTTTGCCTTCCCCCCCACCCTCTCCCCGCTTGCCGGCAACGTAATCAGATTCACGTCCACAATTGGTGTGAATGTGATTTCAATACATTTTATTATATTTGCATTTAATCAAACAGCCCCCTCGCCATAGTTTCATACTTTGTGACTTTTACAACAGATTCACCCAGACATTAACCTGCTGTGGGGATGCCCTTCGTGATATAAAAGTGAGTTCAGCCCCCAGGGGAGAGGGACATGGGCAGACAGTGTCCTGGCAATGCCCCCTAACACTGCAGTGCTGCCCTGCTTTGGGGGGTAGTGCCTTGGGTGGATCCTAGTGGGAGCCTTATGGGGGAGTGATTCATTAATTTGTGCTGGTGGTGATGGGGGGAGCGGACGTGGGAGCTGGTGATGCCAGTGATGGCTGTTTTGGGCGGGTAGGGAGACTGCTGGCTCTGATCACGGTGGCGAAGCAGTGGGAGGGCGGAATGCAGGTTCTATTCATGGTGGGGGGTTGGAAATGTCGGCTCTGATCGCAGGGGGGTAGAGGGAGTTCCTGAGACATCCGTGGTAGCGTGGGGGGGGGGGGGGGGGAAGGTTATTGTTTTCCTCTGATCTTTAAAATGGTGCCCCGATTTCGGTGCAGCCGGGGTTTATTGTCATGCTTAGACCCCGCCTCTCAGCTATGACGGTGTGGAACACGCCCACCAGTTGTTTTTGACAGAGTGTCAGAAGATCTGGAGAGAAAGACATCGCTTTTCAGTCAGCCCTGACATTTCGCCAAATTTTGGCAAGATTGCCCCCTAATTAATGTTTTTTAAAAATCTAGCAGATTTAAAATCTAGCAGATTTATTTTGTCCAGTGTGTTCCGATGATTTCCAGTCTTTTTGGATGTTTTTTCAAAGTCTACTTTGGTGGTTTTATCCAGTAAATTTTCATTAAATAAATAATTAAATAATTTTCAGTAAATCCACCCAGTGGATTTTGTCTTTTCCTGATCTATTGTGGCTCTTTGGCCATCCTATGTTAATGTTTTCCCATGTATTTTGGTGTATTTATCCACAACACTTTGGTGTTTTTTGACTTGCATTTTGATGTTTGTTGCCAATACATGTTGGTGCACTCACTTTGCCCATTCCTATCTACCCAGTCATACCAAAGACATTTAAGAACATAAGAACATAAGAAATAGGAGCAGGAGTAGGCCATCTAGCCCCTCGAGCCTGCCCCGCCATTCAATAAGATCATGGCTGATCTGACGTGGATCAGTACCACTTACCCGCCTGATCCCCATAACCCTTAATTCCCTTACCGATCAGGAATCCATCCATCCGCGCTTTAAACATATTCAGCGAGGTAGCCTCCACCACCTCAGTGGGCAGAGAATTCCAGAGATTCACCACCCTCTGGGAGAAGAAGTTCCTCCTCAACTCTGTCTTAAACCGACCCCCCTTTATTTTGAGGCTGTGTCCTCTAGTTTTAACTTCCTTACTAAGTGGAAAGAATCTCTCCGCCTCCACCCTATCCAGCCCCCGCATTATCTTATAAGTCTCCATAAGATCCCCCCTCATCCTTCTAAACTCCAACGAGTACAAACCCAATCTCCTCAGCCTCTCCTCATAATCCAAACCCCTCATCTCCGGTATCAACCTGGTGAACCTTCTCTGCACTCCCTCCAATGCCAATATATCCTTCCTCATATAAGGGGACCAATACTGCACACAGTATTCCAGCTGCGGCCTCACCAATGCCCTGTACAGGTGCATCAAGACATCCCTGCTTTTATATTCTATCCCCCTCGCGATATAGGCCAACATCCCATTTGCCTTCTTGATCACCTGTTGTACCTGCAGACTGGGCTTTTGCGTCTCATGCACAAGGACCCCCAGGTCCCTTTGCACGGTAGCATGTTTTAATTTGTTTCCATTGAGATAGTAATCCCATTTGTTATTATTTCCTCCAAAGTGTTTAACCTCGCATTTCTCAACGTTATACTCCATTTGCCATATCCTCGCCCACTCACTCAGCCTGTCCAAATCTCTCTGCAGATCTTCTCCGTCCTCCACACGATTCACTTTTCCACTTATCTTTGTGTCGTCTGCAAACTTCGTTACCCTACACTCCGTCCCCTCCTCCAGATCATCTATATAGTTGCGGCCCGAGTACCGATCCCTGCGGCACACCACTAGTTACCTTCCTCCAACCGGAAAAACACCCATTTATTCTGACTCTTTGCTTCCTGTCGGATAGCCAGTCCCCAATCCACTTTAACACACTACCCCCAACTCCGTGTGCCCTAATCTTCTGCAGCAGCCTTTTATGGGGCACCTTATCAAACGCCTTTTGGAAATCCAAAAACACCGCATCCACCGGTTCTCCTCCATCAACCGCCCTAGTCACATCTTCATAAAAATCCAACATGTTCGTCAAGCACGACTTTCCCCTCATGAATCCATGCTGCGTCTGATTGATCGAACCATTTCTATCCAGATGCCCTGCTATCTCCTCTTTAATAATGGATTCCAGCATTTTCCCTCCTACAGACGTTAAGCTGACCGGCCTATAGTTACCCGCCTTTTGTCTCCTTCCTTTTTTAAACAGCGGCGTAACATTAGCCGTTTTCCAATCAACCGGCACTACCCCAGAATGCAACGAGTTTTGATAAATAATCACTAACGCATCCACTATTACCTCTGACATTTCTTTCAATACCCTGGGATGCATTCCATCCGGACCCGGGGACTTGTCCACCTTCAGTCCCATTAGTCTACCCAGCACTGCCTCTCTGGTAACATTAATTGTATTAAGTATTTCTCCTGCTGCCAACCCTCTATCGTTAATATTTGGCAAACTATTTGTGTCCTCCACCGTGAAGACCGACACAAAAAACTTATTTAAAGACTCAGCCATATCCTCATTTCCCACTATTAACTCCCCCCTCTCGTCCTCCAAGGGTCCAACATTCACTCTAGCCACTCTATTCCTTTTTATATATTTATAAAAACTTTTACTATCATTTTTTATATTAATTGCTAGCCTAGCTTCATAGTCTATCCTTCCTTTCTTTATCGCTTTCTTAGTCTTCTTTGTTGTTTCTTAAATTTTTCCCAATCACTTGTTTCTCCACTATTTTTGGCCACTCTGTACGCAGCTGTTTTTATTTTAATACTCTCCTTTATTTCCTTCGTTATCCACGGCTGGTTCTCCCTTTTCTTACAATCCTTGTTTTTTGCTGGAATATATTTTTGCTGAGAACTGAAAAGGATCTCCTTAAAAATCCTCCACTGTTCCTCAGCTATCCTACCTGCCAGCCTGCTCTCCCAGTCTACCTTCGCCAATTCATCCCTCATCCTATCATATTTCCCTCTGTTCAAACAGAGGACACTGGTTTGAGACCAAACTTTCTCCTCTTCCATCTGAATCAGAAATTCGACCATATTGTGGTCACTAGACCCAAGAGGGTCCTTCACAATAAGATCCTTAATTCTACCTACCTCGTTACACAATACCAGATCCAAAATAGCTCGTTCCCTCGTCGGTTCCGTAACATGCTGTTCAAGGAAACTATCCCGACAGCATTCTAAGAACTCTTCCTCCATTCCACCCTTACCGACTTGAGTCTGCCAGTCAATGTGCATGTTGAAGTCCCCCATGATTATTGCCGTTCCGTTTTTACACGCATCCCTTATCTGCTTGTTTATAGCCCTCCCTACCTCAACATTATTATTT
Source organism: Mustelus asterias (assembly GCF_964213995.1). Lineage (NCBI taxonomy): Eukaryota > Metazoa > Chordata > Chondrichthyes > Carcharhiniformes > Triakidae > Mustelus > Mustelus asterias. The sequence goes on from NC_135827.1 coordinate 39,066,141, forward strand.
GGGGGCCTATATACCACACCTACTAGTGTCTTTCTCCCTCTACTATTCCTCATCTCTACCCATAATGATTCCACGTTTTGTTCCTCAGAGCCTATGTCATCCCTCAGTACTACCCTGATATTATCTCTTATTAATAGCGCGACCCCACCACCTTTTCCTTCCTGTCTATTCTTCCTAAACGCCTGATACCCCTGGATATTCATCTCCCAGTCCTGGTCACCTTTCAGCCACGTTTCTGTAATGGCCACTAGATCGTACCCACTTGTGCTGATTTGCACCATCAACTCATTCACCTTGTTCCGAATGCTTCGTGCATTCAGGCAAAGTGTCCTTATTCCAGCTTTTATCTGGACCCGCTTTGATGAGTCGCGAACACCCTCTCCCTCTACTCCCTTATCTAAATTACCGCCTTCATTCACTTGCACCCTCTCCTCTACCATTAATTTTGTAATTCCCCTTACCCCTGCATCCTCCCCCCCATCAATTTGTAATGGCTTCTCTTCCTGCTCCCACACGTTTATTTGATTTGATTTATTATTGTCACATGTATTAACATACAGTGAAAAGTATTGTTTCTTGTGCGCTATACAGACAAAATATACCTTATAAAGCTTATCTCTGGTGTTCCCCAGAGATCTATAGAATCCCTATAGTGCAGAAGGAGGCCATTTGGCCCATTGAGTCTGCACTGACCACAATCCCAGCCAGGCCCTATTCCCATACCCCTTCATATTTATCCTACTCATCCCCCTGATACTGGGGACAATTTAACATGGCCAATCAGCCTAACCCACACATTTTTGGAGTGTGGGAGGAAACTGGAGCACCCGGAGGAAACCCACACAGACATAGAACATAGAACAGTACAGCACAGAACAGGCCCTTCGGCCCACGATGTTGTGCCGACCTTCATCTGAAACCAAGATCAAGCTATCCCACTCCCTACCATCCTGGTGTGCTCCATGTGCCTATCCAATAACCGCTTAAATGTTCCTAAAGTGTCTGACTCCACTATCACTGCAGGCAGTCCATTCCACACCCCAACCACTCTCTGCGTAAAGAACCTACCTCTGATATCCTTCCTATATCTCCCACCATGAACCCTATAGTTATGCCCCCTCGTAATAGCTCCATCCACCCGAGGAAATAGTCTTTGAACGTTCACTCGATCTATCCCCTTCATCATTTTATAAACCTCTATTAAGTCTCCCCTCAATCTCCTCCGCTCCAGAGAGAACAGCCCCAGCTCCCTCAACCTTTCCTCATAAGACCGACACTCCAAACCATGCAGCATCCTGGTAAATCTCCTCTGCACTCTTTCCAGCGCTTCCACATCCTTCTTATAGTGAGGTGACCAGAACTGCACGCAATATTCCAAATGCGGTCTCACCAAGGTCCTGTACAGTTGCAGCATAACCCCACGGCTCTTAAACTCCAACCCCCTGTTAATAAAAGCTAACACACTATATGCCTTCTTCACAGCTCTATCCACTTGAGTGGCAACCTTTAGAGATCTGTGGATATGGACCCCAAGATCTCTCTGTTCCTCCACAGTCTTCAGAACCCTACCTTTGACCCTGTAATCCACATTTAAATTTGTCCTACCAAAATGAATCACCTCACATTTATCAGGGTTAAACTCCATTTGCCATTTTTCAGCCCAGCTTTGCATCCTATCTATGTCTTTTTGCAGCCTACAACACCCCTCCACCTCATCCACTACTCCACCAATCTTGGTGTCATCAGCAAATTTACTGATCCACCCTTCAGCCCCCTCCTCTAAGTCATTAATAAAAATCACAAAGAGCAGAGGACCAAGCACCGATCCCTGCGGCACTCCGCTAGCAACCTGCCTCCAGTCCGAAAATTTTCCATCCACCACCACCCTCTGTCTTCGATCAGACAGCCAGTTACCTATCCAATCGGCCAACTTTCCCTCTATCCCACACCTCCTTACTTTCATCATAAGCCGACCATGGGGGACCTTATCAAACGCCTTACTAAAATCCATGTATATGACATCAACCGCCCTACCTTCATCAACACACCTAGTTACCTCCTCAAAAAATTCTATCAAATTTGTGAGGCACGATTTGCCCTTCACAAATCCGTGCTGACTATCCCGGATTAATCCGCATCTTTCTAAATGGTCGTAAATCCCATCCCTAAGGACCTTTTCCATCAATTTACCAACCACCGAAGTCAGACTAACCGGTCTATAATTACCAGGGTCATTTCTATTCCCTTTCTTAAACAGAGGAACAACATTTGCCACTCTCCAGTCCTCTGGCACCATCCCCGTGGACAGCGAGGACCCAAAGATCAAAGCCAAAGGCTCTGCAATCTCATCCCTCGCCTCCCAAAGAATCCTAGGATACATTTCATCAGGCCCAGGGGACTTATCGACCTTCAGTTTATTCAAAACTGCCAATACATCCTCCCTCTGAACATCTATTTCCTCCAGCCTATTAGCCTGTAACACCTTCTCTTCCTGAAAAACATGGCCCCTCTCCTTGGTGAACACTGAAGAAAAGTATTCATTCATCACCTCGCCTATCTCTACTGATTCCATACACAAGTTCCCACCACTGTCCTTGACCGGCCCTAACCTCACCCTGGTCATTCTTTTATTCCTCACATAAGAGTAAAAAGCCTTGGGGTTTTCCTTGATCCGACCCGCCAAGGACTTCTCCTAGCTCTCCTCAGCCCCTTTTTCAGCTCGTTCCTTGCGAACTTGTAACCCTCAGTCGAGCCATCTGAACCTTGTTTCCTCATCCCTACATAAGCTTCCCTCTTCCTTTTCACAAGACATTCCACCTCTTTTGTGAACCACGGTTCCCTCACTCGGCCATTTCCTCCCTGCCTGACAGGGACATACCTATCAAGGACACCCAGTATTTGTTCCTTGAAAAAGTTCCACTTTTCATCAGTGCCTTTCCCTGACAGATTCTGTTCCCATCTTATGCCCCCTAATTCTTGCCTAATCGCATCATAATTACCTCTCCCCCAATTGTAAGCCTTGCCCTGCCGTCCGGCCCTATCCCTCTCCATTGCAATAACAAAAGACACCGAATTGTGGTCACTATCTCCAAAGTTCTCTCCCACAACCAAATCTAACACTTGGCCCGGTTCATTTCCCAGTACCAAATCCAATGTGGCCTCACCCCTTGTCGGCCTGTCCACATATTGTGTCAGGAGACCCTCCTGCACACACTGCACAAAAAGTGCCCCATCCAAACTATTTGACCTACAAAGGTTCCAATCAATATTTGGAAAGTTAAAGTCCCCCATGACAACTACCCTGTGACCCCCACACGTATCCATAATCTGCTTAGCAATTTCTTCCTCCACATCTCTATTACTATTTGGGGGCCTATAGTAAACTCCTAACAACGTGACCGCTCCTTTCCTGTTTCTAACTGCAGCCCATATTACCTCAGTGTGCATATCCCCCTCAAAGTGCTTTTCCGCAGCCGTTAAACTATCCTTGATTAACAATGCTACTCCTCCACCTCTTTTACCAGCTTCCCTACACTTACTGAAACATCTATACCCCGGAACGTCCAACAACCATTCCTGTCCTTGTTCTACCCACGTCTCCGTAATGGCCACAACATCGTAGTCCCAAGTAGCAATCCACGCCCCAAGTTCATCCACCTTGTTCCGGATGCTCCTTGCATTGAAGTAGACACACTTCAACCCATCTTCCTGTCTACCGGTACCCACCCTTGACCTTGATACCTTCCCCAATACCTCACCACCCTCAACACTGACTTCTGGACTACAACTCCTTTTCCCACTCCCCTGACAAATTAGTTTAAATCCCCCTGAAGAGCCGTAGCAAATTTCCCTCCCAGGATATTGGTGAACGTGCAAACTCAGGGTCAAATGTGACCCCGAGGATACAATGGGAAGAACGTGCAAACTCCACACAGACAGTAACCCAAGGCTGGAATTGAACCCGGGTCCCTGGCGCTGTGAGGCAGCAGTGCTAACCACTGTGCCACCGTGCTGCCCTTCTATTTCACCTCCTTATTCCTGCTCCTCATCATCCAAAAACATTGTTTGCTCCCACATGAGCATTACCATTAATTACCCTTGTCTCTAAATGATCAGTCTGCTTATCAGACACCTCACACTGAAAGACCATAAATTTCCTCCAACAAGCTATTGAGAAGACTAAAAGCATTCAGACCCCACCACACACTCAGTTCTCCAGCCATCGACTCCATCTGTCTCCCTGAAACCTCTCTAAGGCTGAACCAGGTTGTTTGTATCCTCGGGGTCACATTTGACCCTGAGATGAACTTCTAACTGTATATCCACTCCATCACAAAGAACAATTATTTCCACCTCCATAACATTTCATGACTCGACCAATCTGCTGTGAAGCCCTCATCTGTGTCTTTGCAAACTTTAGTCTTGACTATTCAAGTCAAGGATTGCACTAGTGAGAGTGCAGAGGAGATTCACCAGGATGCTGCCCGGGCTGGGGCGGTTCAGCTATGAAGAGAGTCTGGTTCGGCTGGGGTTGTTTTCCTCAGAGCAGAGAAGGCTGAGGGGGTGAGGTGTACAAAATTAGAGCGACATACATAGGGTAGATAGGAAGGAACTTTCCCCCTTAGTAGAGGGTTCAATAACCAGGGGGCATAGATTTAAAGCCAGGGGCAGGAGATTTAGAGGGGGTTTGAGGGAAAATGTTCTCATCCATAGGGCGGTGAGAATCTGGAACTCAATACCAGAGAGGGTGGTAGAGGTGGGAACCCTCACAACATTTAAGAAGCATTTAGATGAGCGCATTTAGACAGCATACAAGGCTACTGACCAAGTGCTGGAAAATGGGATTAGAATAGATAGGTGCTTGATGGCCAATGCAGACACAATGGGCCAAAGGGCCTCTTTCTGTGCTGTAAAACTCTATGGGTGGGATTTTCCAGACGTGTCACCCCAAGGTTGGAAAATCTCGCCCGAGGTCAATGAACCTTTGCATGGTCCATGTCCCGTCCGCTACGATTCCCGTGGCAGGTGGGACAGGAAAATTCCGCCCTATGGCTCAGTGAATTTCCTGCTGGCCTCCCACATCCTACTCCCTAAACTTTAACCTCATCCAAAATTCTGCTGCCCACATCCTTATCGGCACTAAACTCTGTTGACCCATTACCCTGTGTTCACTGACTTACATTGGCTCTTGGTTAAGCAACATTTTGATTTTAAAATTAAAATTCTCATCCTTGGGGAGACGATGGTCTAGTGGTATTATTGCTGGACTATTAATCCAGAAACTCAGCTAACGTTCTGGGGACCCTGGTTCGAATCCCGCCACAGCAGATGGTGGAATTTGAATTCAATAAAAAATATCTGGAATTAAGAATCTACTGATGACAATGAAACCATTGTTGATTGTTGGAAAAACCCATCTGGTTCACTAATATCCTTTAGGGAAGGAAATCTGCCGTCCTTACCTGGTCTGGCCTATATGTGACTCCAGGGCCACAGCAATGTGGTTGACTCTTAAATGCCCCTCCAAGGGCAACTAGGGATTGGCAATAAATGCTGGTCCAGCCAGCGACACCCATGTCCCATGAATGAATTTCTAAAAACCCTCTATATCTTTGTAATCTCCTTCAACTCGGCTGCCATTCCAAACACTCTGTGTTTCCCTCATTCTGGCTTTGTATTTCTCGCAAATTTTAATCGCTCCACCATTGGTGGCCGTGTCTGCAGCTCATTGCTCGACCGGAGCAAGGCGGAGAGGGAGGGATTCGTGGCAGGAGTGCTGAGGGTAAGAGATTTATTCTTCGTTTTTACCTTTCTTTTTCGCGGAGTTTTTTGCTTTTTTTTAACTGTAATCCAGAAGGGGGCCGCAGAGTAGTCTGGGAAGGGTTTTTCTTTTTTTTAGACTGTGCAGGTGCCTGAAGTCAGCCAGTAGTGCGCGTGAGGTTTAAAAAGCAGGCCGCACTATCCAGCGGGCAGCATCGTTAGCGGGCAGCGTTGTGAGCAGGTGGCAGAGTGAAGGCTGAAGGGCTTTGGCTCAACGGGCTTAGGTGGAAACGGGCGAGGCAGGGTAGGTTTAGTTCTCAGTTGTTTCCTGTGTTATTTGAAGAAAGGGGGAACTATGAGTGTGAGGCCAGTTTGTTGTTCTTGGTGTCGGATGTGGGAGGTCCTGGAGTCTCCTAGCCTCCCGGACGTCCATATCTGCGCCAGGTGCATCGAGCTGCAGCTCCTAAGGGACCGCGTTAGGGAACTGGAGCCTGCAGCTCGATGACCTTCGTCTGGTCAGGGAGAATGAGGAGGTGATAGAGAGGAGTTACAGGCAGTTGGTCACACCGGGGCCACGGGAGGCAGACAAGTGGGTCACGGTTAGGAAGGGGAAGAGGAAAGGTCAGGTACTAGAGAGTACCCCAGGGGCTGTGCCCCTTAACAATAAGTACTCCTGTTTGAGTGCTGTTGGGAGGGGCAGCCTACCTGGGGGAAGCAACAGTGGCCGTGCCTCCGGCACAGAGTCCGGCCCGGCAGCTCAGAAGGGGAGGGAAAGGAGGGGGAAGGCAGTAGTGATAGGGGACTCTATAGTGAGGGGGTCGGACAGGCGATTCTGTGGACGCAGACAAAAAACTCGGATGGTAGTTTGCCTCCCTGGTGCCAGGATCCGGGATGTTTCTGATCGCGTCCAAGATATCCTGAAGTGGGAGGGAGAAGAGCCAGAGGTCGTGGTACATATTGGTACCAATGACATAGATAGGAAAGGGGAAGAGGTCCTGAAAGGAGAATATAGGGAGTTGGGAAGGGAGTTGAGAAGAAGGACCGCAAAGGTAGTAATCTCGGGATTGCTGCCTGTGCCACGCGACAGTGAGAGTAGGAATGCAATGAGGTGGAGGATAAATGCGTGGCTGAGGGATTGGAGCAGGGGGCAGGGATTCAGGTTTCTGGATCATTGGGACCTCTTTTGGGGCAGGTGTGACCTGTACAATAAGGACGGGTTGCACTTGAATCCCAGGGGGACCAATATCCAGGCGGGGAGGTTTGCTAAGGCTACTGGGGAGAGTTTAAACTAATATGGTTGGGGGGGTGGGAATCAAATTGAAGTGACTGGGAGAGAGGAGGTTAGCTCACAAATTGAGAAAGCTTGTCGACAGTGTGAGAGGGAGGATAGGCAGGTGATAGAGAAGGGGAGCGCTCAGACCGAAGGTTTGAGATGTGTCTATTTTAACGCAAGGAGTGTTGTGAACAAAGTGGATGAGCTTAGAGCGTGGATCACTATTTGGAAATATGATGTGGTGGCCATTTCAGTGACTTGGATGACTCAGGGACAGGACTGGTTACTGGTTTCAGATGTTTCAGAAGGGACAGGGAGGGAGGCAAAAGAGGTGGGGGAGTGGCACTGTTGATCAGAGATAGTGTCACGGCTGCAGAAAAGATGGACACCATGGAGGGATTGCCGATGGAGTCTCTGTGGGTGGAGTTTAGGAACAGGAAGGGGTCAATAACTTTACTGGGTGTTTTCTATAGGCCGCCCAATAGTAACAGGGATGTTGAGGAGCAGATAGGGAAACAGATCCTGGAAAGGTGTAATAATAACAGAATTGTCATGATGTGAGATTTTAATTTGCCAAATATTGATTGGAATCTCCTTAGAGTAAGGGGTGTAGATGGGGAGGAGTTTGTTAGGTGTGTTCAGGAGGGTTTCTTGACACAGTATGTAGATAAGCCTACAAGAGGAGAGGCTGTACTTGATTTGGTATTGGGAAATGAACCTGGTCAGGTGTCAGATCTCTCAGTGGGAGAGCATTTTGGAAATAGTGATCATAATTCTTATCTCCTTTACAATAGCATTGGAGGGAGATAGGATCAGACAAATTAAAAAAGTGTTTAATTGGAGTAAGGGGAATTATGAGGCTATCAGGCAGGAAATTGGAGGCTTAAATTGGAGAGAGGTTTTCTCCGGGAAATGTACGGAAGAAATGTGGCAAATTTTCAGGGAATACTTGTCTGGAGTTCTGCATAGCAATGTTCCAATGAGGCAGGGAAGTTATGGTAGGTTACAGGAACCGTGGTGTACAAAGGCTGTAATGAATCTAGTCAAGAAGAAAAGAAAAGCTTACAAAAGGTTCAGGGAGCTCGGTAATGTTAGAGATCTAGAAGAGTATACGGCGAATAGGAAGTAGCTTAAGAAGGAAATTAGGAGAGCCAGAAGGGGTCATGAGAAGGCATTGACAGGCAGGATTAAGGAAAACCCCAAGGCATTCTACAAGTATGTGAAGAGCAAGAGGATAAGACGTGAAAGAATAGGACCTATCAAGTGTGACGGTGGGAAAGTTTGCATGGAACCGGAAGAAATAGCAGAGGTACTTAATGAATACTTTACTTCAGCGGACTGAAAAGCTTGAGCATGTAGATATTAAGAAAGAGGATGTGTTGGAGCTTTTGAAAAGCATCAAGTTAGATAAGTTGCCGGGACCGGATGAGATGTACCCCAGGCTACTGTGGGAGGCGAGGGAGGAGATTGCTGAGCCTCTGGCGATGATCTTTGCATCATCAATGGAGACGGGAGAGGTTCCGGAGGATTGGAGGATTGCCGATGTTGTTCCTTTATTCAAGAAAGGGAGTAGAGATAGCCCTGGAAATTATAGACCAGTGAGTCTAACCTCAGTGGTTGGTAAGTTGATGAAGAAGATCCTGAGAGACAGGATTTATGAACATTTGGAGAGGTATAATATGATTTAGAATAGTCAGCATGGCTTTGTCAAAGGCAGATCATGCCTTACGAGCCTGATTGAATTTTTTGAGGATGTGACAAAACACATTGATGAAGGAAGAGCAGTAGATGTAGTATATATGGACTTCAGCAAGGCATTTGATAAGGTGCCCCATGCAAGGCTTATTGAGAAAGTGAGGGGGCATGGGATCCAAGGGGACATTGCTTTGTGGATCCAGAACTGGCTTGCCCACAGAAGGCAAAGAGTGGTTATAGATGGGTCATATTCTGCATGGAGGTCGGTCACCAGTGGAGTGCCCCAGGGATCTGTTCTGGGACCCTTACTCTTTGTGATTTTTATAAATGACCTGGATGAGGAAGTGGAGGGACGGGTTGGTAAGTTTGCTGATGACACAAAGGTTGGAGGTGTTGTGGATAGTGTGGAGGGATGTCAGATGTTGCAGCGAGACATTGATAGGATGCAAGACTGGGCGGAGAAGTGGCAGATGGAGTTCAACCCAGATAAGTGTGAGGTGGTTCATTCTGGCAGGTCAAATAGGATGGCGGAATATAATATTAAGGGTAGGACTCTTGGCAGAGTGGAAGATCAGAAGGATCTTGGTGTCCAAGTTCATAGGACACTCAAAACAGCAGTACAGGTTGAGGCTGTGGTTAAGAAGGCGTATGGTGTACTGGCCTTCATCAATCGAGGAATTAAGTTTAGGAGTCGTGAGATAATGTTGCAGCTATATAGGACCCTGGTCAGACCCCACTTGGAGTACTGTGCTTAGTTCTGGCCGCCTCATTACAGGAAAATGTGGAAGCCATAGAAAGGGTGCAGAGGAGATTTACAAGGATGTTGCCTGGGTTGGGGGGCATGCCTTATGAGGATAGGTTGAGTGAGCTCGGCCTTTTCTCCTTGGAGAGACGAAGGATGACGGGTGACCTGATAGAGGTGTATAAGATGTTGAGAGGTATTGATCGAGTGGACAGTCAGAGGCTTTTTCCTAGGGCTGAAATGGTTGCCACAAGAGGACACAGGTTTAAGGTGCTGGGGAGTAGGTACAGAGGAGATGTCAGGGGTAGGTTTTCACTCAGAGGGTGGTGGGTGCATGGAATGGGCTGCCAGCAACGGTGGTGGAGGCGGATTCAATAGGGTCTTTTAAGAGACTTTTAGATAAGTACATGGAACTTAGTAAGATAGAGGGTTATAGGTAAGCCTAGTAATCGCTAAGGTAGGGACATGTTCGGCACAACTTTGTGGGCTGAAGGGCCTGTATTGTGCTGTAGTTTTTCTATTTTGCTATGCTTGGGTCCTAAACTCTGGGGTTTCCTCCCTAAACATCTCCAACTTTCTCCAAGACGCTCATTAAAATCCACCTCTTTGACCAAGTGAAATTGTGTGGGTGTTGGTTAATGCTCCTGTGAAGCACTCTGGGCTATTTTTGAGGGCGGCACGATGGCACAGTAGTTAGCGCTGCTGCCTCACAGCGCCAGGGACCCGGGTTCAATTCCTGGCTTGGGTGACTGTCTGTGTGGAGTCTACACGTTCTCCCCCTGTCTGCGTGGGTTTCCTCCGGGTGTTCCGGTTTCCTCCCACAATCCGAAAGACGTGCTGGTTAGGTGCATTGGCCATGCTAAATTCTCCCTCAGTGTACCCGAACAGGTGCCGGAGTGTAGCAACTTGGGGATTTTCATAGTAACTTCATTGCAGTGTTAATGTAGCAGTCTCACAACTCCAGGTTAAAGTTCAACAGGTGAGCAACTCACCTGATGAAGGAGCAGTGCTCCGAAAGCTCAAGCTACCAAATAAACCTGTTGGACTTCAATCTGGTGCTGTGAGACTTCTTACTGTGCCCACCCCAGTCCAACGCTGGCAACTCCACATCAGAGTTAATGTAAGCCTGCTTGTTGCACTAATAAATAAATTTTAAACTTTTTTTAAAGGTGTTATATAAAGACAAGTTGCCTAGTTGGATTTTATGGTAGAATTTTCTGGTGGTTTTAGGTTGGTCAGTTCTACTTTGAGTTGAGTTTGCTGGAGTTTATTGATGAATCGCCTGGTATATTTTTATTGGCTTATCTTTGGTATTTTGATGGGATCTGCCGTTAAAATATACTCAAAAATAGTTTTGACCAAGAGCCCTGGATCGATGTCAGTGAAACCACATGAGTTGAGTTGAGGTCACAACTTATTCTCCCATTTTTTAAGAGATGACACACAGGATGCAGTGGCCAATAACTCGAATGAATGCAATGCTCGGCCAATGAGTAAGTCATAATGATTCCCACAGCAGAATGAACTCCTGCCAACGCTAATCTGCTCCAGATAAATAAGCCCTTGTTTTAGTTTTCCTTCCTTAAACAAAATATAATTTTAAATCCATTGATAAAAAGAATGCGCCTGTGCTATGACAGTGTGGCTTCAACCAAACTGGCAAGGTTGGTTTTTGAAAAATTAACCACTTGTGATGTGGGTTTCGATAATCCCCAGAACTGGAGTACATTCTCTGTGTAACAATTTCTAGACGTGTTCAGTACAGATGAGGTGAAACAGTTTGGATTTGGCATTCCCTTTTAACATCCTTAATGTGGTTTTCCTTTGATTTTTCCTTCTTCCTAATGAATTTTGTTTGTTCTGTTGTTCTAGTTGCCCAAGACAGTGAAACAAAGAAAATAAGAGGGCTGGGCCATTCAGCCCTTTGGGCCTGCTCCGCCATTCAATATGAACATGGCTGATCCTTTATCTCAGTGTCATACCCTCGCTCTCTCTCCCAATGCCCCTTGACATCTTTAAGGTCCAGGGATGCAATCTTACCAGATGCCCACGCCACGCTCCTGCTGCAGCGAGGTTGGGGAATTTGGCAGCCAGCCAAATCTCCATTCACTGCGGGCGGGATGGGAAAACCCCGCGACGTGAACGGCGATAAGATTCCGGCCGAGAGATCTATCTATTTCCAATCTTAAATAAATATATTCTTGGCCTCCACGGACTCGGTGATAGAGAATTCCACAGATTGTCCACCCTCTGAGTGAAGAAATTTCTCCTCATCTCAGTCCTAAATATACTATCCCATATCCTGAGACTGTGACCACATGTTGTAGACAACCCGTCCCCCCCGCTCCCCCGCAACACGAGCCAGAGGAACAACATGCCCGCTTCCAGTCTGTCCAACCCTGCATATTTGCTTGTGGTTATTTTCATTTCTTTTGATAAAAGTATGTGGTTCTCATTGAAGGAAAGGGGGAAACCACAGCGGGGATTGCATACCTGCCTGCATTGCATTGTGACAAAATACATTTAACCCCTTCCATCAACAACAGTCAAAAACATGACCTTTCTTAAGAATCTTGAATCTTTCAGAGTTAAGTCGGACGATGTTTCCACATCTCCCTAAATCATCTGGAAAAATGTCATAGAATCAAAGAATCCCACTTCCACCCCCAGGCCCTAAACCTGTAATCTCACGTATTTACCCCGCTAATCGCCCTGACACTAAGGACAATAAACCGCGTTGGAAAATCCAGTCGCATTGGTAAGGAGTTGAACTTCCTCCCAGTTCCTATCTGTCTGATGTACACAGTGGGCGAAATCTTGACCCCCCCTCATAGAGTGAGGCCGATTCCTGCTGTTGATGGCAACCTATCTGCCTCTGGGTCCTCTGTCTGATCGAGGCTGCAGGCCCAATAAGAGGAGCTTTGCAACGAAAGCAGCCCCGCCGGCAGAGCTGGGCGCTGCTGCTGGAGCCTGGTTGCAAGGCGTCTCCATCTTTTTTTAAATTCATTCGTGGGACATGGGCGTCGCTGGCTGGCCAGCATTTATTCCCCGTCCCTAGTTGCACTTGAAACTGTATGGCTTGCTAAGTGATTTCAGACGGCAGTTGGGAATCAACCACATTGCTGTGGCTATGGAGTCACATGTAGGCCAGACCGGGTAAGGACGGCAGATTTCCTTCCCTCAAGGACATTAGTGAACCAGATGGGTTTTTCCGACAATCGACAATGGTTTCACGGTTATCAGTAGGTTCTTAATTCCAGATTTTCTTTGATTGAATTCAAATTTCACCATCTGCCGTGACGGGATTTGAACCAGAACATTAGTTGAGTTTCTGGATTAACAGTCTAGTGATAATACCAGTCGGTCTTCGCCTCCCCCGGGAATAGGATGTGCAAAAAACAAATTTTTAAAGATAGCCATTCGTTGATAATTTTCTACATTCTTGAAAAGAAATTTCATTTTTACTTCAGGGAATTAAAAGTTTCAATCATCCAGACCTTTTAAAGTTTTAATAGCTGAGACTGCAAGTACTCGAGACCTTTTAAACTTGCATAATTAAACATTGTGAAACTGACAGCGTACATCAGAGATCCAGAGCTGTCAATCAAACAATGTTTTCTCTGGGACTCAGATATTTCCACAAGCTCAAATGGGTTTCTGCGATCTCAGGCAAACCTCAGTGTGTATTCTTGGCTGAGAGCTCATACATTCATTAGAGTACTAACACACCTGAGCCCCAGAGAAAACATTGCTTGGATGACAGCTCTTGCTCCATTAGCTCATCTCTTCTGTCAATTTCACAGTGTTTATTTACACAAGATAAAGAGATTTCAAGTGCCTGTAGTTTCTGCTTTTGGTATTTTAAAGGACCTGGACGTGTGATACTTTAGTTACCCCGTATTACAAAGGAACGTTTTTCTTGAAAGTCAGAAGTTATCAAGAAACTACTTCTTGTGGGATTTTCTTTCTGAAGACCCGACAGTCACTCTAGGGTTCATTATTCCAATGCAGTGGATAGTGGGTGAATGGACATGGAAATACCATAGCTTGGCATTTAGTATGAAGAGCCAGAGGGGTTGTTTGGGTGGACATTGCTTGGCATATGGGGCATGTGGTGGCATGGATGGGGAATGGGGAGTGTGTGGTGGGAGTTAGGATGAGGGCTAGGAGGGCTTTATCTGTTACACTATAACTGGGACAAAGTCCCACAGCACTGAGGTGGCCCTTTTGAACAGCCTGCCTCCGTGACCGGCAGTACCTGTGGTTGTCTCCAACATCTTTGCCAGGTCAGTTGGCCTGGATATAGAATGTACCCACCCCCGGGGCAATGAAGATCCCGTCTTTTTGGGCACTTTCTCCCGAAGACTGCAAGCCAAGCCAGGAACATTCCCAACTCCCGCTCTCCGCCTCGGAGTTGAATTTCCAGACCATTAACTCTGCTTCCCTCTCCACAGATGCTGCCGGGCCTGCTGATTCTTTCCTGCTTTCAGTTAGTGATTACAGTTGGTTACTTGTCGCTGCCGGGGGAGTAACCTCTGTCGATGATAACCCACCTCTGAGAAGTTTGAACGGAAGCTGGATCACTGACCCGATGCCAGGCTATCTGAACTGATTCCTTATCCCATTTACACACACAGCAGCAGCAAGATTCCGCCCAATGGATCTGATCACACGACATTTCAGCCCAGAGTTTGTGGTCAGTGGCAATGCTGACCTCAATGTAAACCTCGTTGAGAGATCTTGTGATCTCCCTGGTGAGAATTTTAACTATCCTGTCAATGGAAGCACAGTATTCTTTAAAGTTTAAAAGTTTAAATTTTTATTTATTAGTCACAAGTAGGCTTACATTAACGCTGCAATGAAGTTACTGTGAAAATCCCCGAGTCGCCACACTCCGGCGCCTGTTTGGGGTTACTGGAGTTCCCCAACATGGAGCTGCAGTGATGCCATCAAGCTGTGATGTTAGTGTACCTTTAAGAGTTTTGTTTAATTTAGCACAATGATTAGCACTGCTGCCTCACAGCGCCAGGGACCCGGGTTCAATTCCCGGCTTGGGTCACTGTCTGTGTGGAGTTTGCATGTTCTCCCTGTGTCTGCGTGTGGGTTTCCTCTGGGTGCTCCGGTTTCGTCCCACAGTCTGAAAGACGTGCTGGTTAGGTGCATTGGCCGTGCTAAATTCTCCCTCAGTGTACCCGAACAGGCGCCAGAGTGTGGCGACTGGGGGATTTTCACAGTAACTTCATTGCAGTGTTAATGTAAGCCTACTTGTGATTAATAAATAAACTAAAACTAAAAACTAAATTAATTCATGCTCAAAGTCTTAGGTGATGTCATTGTTGGGAGGAGGAAACAACTGTGGACAGGTCTGGTGGGAGGAGTTCATTTTCAGTTTCAGTTTTGGGAGTTGGAATGTTAGCAACATCGCTGAAAGAGACATCTCCCTCTCTCCTTTTTTCCTTTGGAAATTCTGTTGTTTTTCCAAAGGGTGAAAACCTGCTGTTGTTGGGGGTCTCTCTGGTGTTTTGGGAAGCTGTCTTGTCTTCAAACTGTTCTGAATCGCGAGAGCATTTGACTGCAGAATTCAACTAACTGCCTCAATCCTAGCATCACGTGAGCCTTAGTCTATGCTGTGTTGAACCTGTTCAAAGGGTTTTGTCTATGGCAAGGGTTTTGGTTTGATTAGAACACATTAGATATCTTTGTTAAGGGTTATACATTATTGTGGTTGTTTTTCTTGTTTGTAATTGATAAAAGCTCTTTCTAATTTTCTTACTATACATGTTAACTATATTCTTAAATAAACTTTGTTTGCTAAAAGCTCCCTAGTGAATCACTTGAATCATACCTGAAGTGAAACTTATCATGCTTATCCGAGCCAAATTCAAAATGCAAAACTTATGATTCAGGTGGTCTCCATAAAACACTTTGGAGTTTCTGACCTGAACCATAACACTAAGCAGCCAATCACATTAAAAGCTTTTCACAAACCAATTGAAAAAGGACAAACTGGAAAATGAAAGCACTTTTAATTTTTTATGAAATAGAGCAGATTAAAAACTGGGATATACGATGATGGGCAGCACGGTGGTATAATGGTTAGCACTGCTGCCTCACCTGGGAATCAGGTTCAATTCCAGCCTTGGCTGGGTGCTCTGGTTTCCTCCCACAGTCGGAAAGACGCGGTGGGGGATTTTTGGGGCCGCATAGCAGGCTCCGTTGGAGTCCTGAGTGAAAGGTCACAAAGTCCGGATTTCCTGGCGAGTCTAAGATTTGAATTTGTGGCCAGTTTACAGGGATCATGGTGGCAAACTCTGATCAGTCTTCATCAACTCCTTCAGCGGTGGCACAGTGGTTAGCGCCAGGGACCCAGGTTCAATTCCGGCCTCGGGTCACTGTCCATGTGGAATTTGCACCTGCTCCCCGTGTTTGTGTGGATTTCCTCCGGGTGCTCCGGTTTCCTCCCACAGTCCAAAGATGTGCGGGTTAGGTTGATTGGCCATGATAAATTGACCCTGGTGTCAGGGGGATTAAGAGGGTAAATGCGTGGGGTTATGGGAGTAGGGCCTGGGTGGGATTGTGGTCGGTACAGACCCAATGGGCCGAATGGCCTCCTTTTTGTGATTTTTATCAGTGACTTGGAGGAGGGGGCTGAAGGGTGGGTAAGTAAATTTGCTGATGACACCAAGATTGGTGGAGTAGTGGATGAGGTGGAGGGCTGTTGTAGGCTGCAAAGAGACATTGATAGGATGTAGAGCTGGGCCAAAAAATGGCAGATGGAGTTTAACACTTATAAGTGTGAGGTGATTCATTTTGTAGGACAAATTTGAATGCGAATTACAGGGTCAACGGCAGGGTTCTGAGGAATGTGGAGGGACAGAGAGATTTTGGGGTTCATATCCACAGATCTCTAAAGGTTGCCACTCAAGTTGATAGAGCCGTGAAGAAGGCCTATAGTGTGTTCATAGAAATCATAGAAACCCTACAGTGCAGAAAGAGGCCATTCGGCCCATCGAGTCTGCACCGACCACGTTAGTGTTAGTGTTTATTAACAGGGGGTTTGAGTTTAAGAGCCATTGGGTTATGCTGCAACTGTACAGGACCTTGGTGAGACCACATTTGCAATATCGTGTGCAGTTCTGGTCACCTCACTATAAGGAGGATGTGGAAGCATGGGAGAGAGTGCAGAGGAGATTTACCAGGATGCTGCCTGGTTTGGAGGGTAGGTCTTATGAGGAAAGGTTGAGGGAGCTAGGGCTTTTCTCTTTAGAGCGGAGGAGGATGAGAGGTGACTTAATAGAGGTTTATAAGATGATGAGGGGGATAGATAGAGTGGACGTTCAGAGATTCTTTCCTCGGGTGAATGTAGCTGTTACTAGGGGGCATAACTATAAGGTTCATGGTGGGAGATATAGGAGGGATGCCCGAGGTAGGTTCTTTACTCAGAGAGTGGTTGGGGTGTGGAATGGACTGCCTGCAGTGATAGTGGAGGCGGACACTTTAGGAACTTTCAAGCGGTTATTAGATAGGCACATGGAGCACACCAGAATGATAGGGAGTGGGATAGCTTGATCTTGGTTTCGGACAAAGCTTGGCACAACATCGAGGGCCGAAGGGCCTGTTCTGTGCTGTACTGTTCTATGTTCTATGTCCTGTGCTGTAGAGATTCTATGATTCTATGATTCTTTCCTTATGAAATCCAACAGCATTAAAAAATGTTTTCTTAAAAGACGGTTTGAAACTGTGCAAACACTAAACGTTCTTTCTCTCATGATTTTTTTCTAAAGCAGTTGCTAGGCAACCCACATCCCTCCCAAACTTCCAACAGTTCAGACAGAGATCACAGGTCACATGGAATCACTTGAAGAAGAACAGGGAGTTCCCCGGCATTGTGGCCAATTTTTATCCCTCAACCAATACCACAAGAAATTATAGAATTAAAAGATTATAGAATACTACTGCACAGTAGGAGGCCATGTGGCCCTTCCTTCCTGGCCTAGCTCTTCAGACGAGCTATCTAATTTGTAATTCATCTTGTGAAGCACTTCACAATGTTTTTGAAACAAGTGGGGAGGGTGGGAAATTTGGGAAGGCCCATTTTTTGGTGTCTCTCTCCTGATAGGATAATTAACTGAACAACTGCATTTACAACCACTTTCATTCTGTTTATTCTTGATTCACGGAGTTCTGGCACAAGCATGCATCGGAGTTGAGAGGGTTGGCTTATGAGGAGAGATCGAGTGACTGAGGCTATACTCATTGGAATTCAGAAGAATGAGGGGAGATCTTATAGAAACATATAAGATTATGAAGGGGATAAGATAGAAGCAGGGAAGTTGTTTCCACTGGCAGGTGAAACTAGAACTAGGGGGCATGGCCTCAAAATAAGGGGGAGCAGATTTAGGACTGAGTTGAGAAGGAACTTCTTCACCCAAAGGGTTGTGAATCTGTGGAATTCCCTGCCCGGTGAAGCAGTTGAGGCTACCTCATTGAATGTTTTTGAGGCAAGGGTAGCTAAATTTTTTAACAGTAAAGGAATTAAGGGTTATGGTGAGCGGGTGGGTAAGTGAAGCTGAGTCCACGAAAAGATCAGCCATGATCTTATTGAAAGGCGGAGCAGGCTCGAGGGCCCAGATGGCCTACTCCTGCTCCTAGTTCTCATGTTCTTATGTTCTTATCACGATAATGATTAGCAGGGGGGTTGAAGAGGGCTTTGTGCTGGAAGGTGAGACAGGTAAGTGTTGCGAGTTCAGACTGCTGCTGGTTCCTTTGGGCCTGAGTGCCTTCTGGGACTTTTGGAGACAAAAGCGTTTGTGAGATATTCCTTAATCTAGTGTTTCGGTGGAAGCATAAACCCATTCAAAATATATCTGGCTGTTCCTTGAACATGTTGTCACCTCTCAAATCTGTTCCCATCTTTCCGGGAACTCCATGTCTGAATCCCTCCAATCAGGGTTTTGCCCGTACCACAGTACAGAAAAAGCTTAGAATTAAAATCACAAACCACGTGGCTGCGACAAACCTTTTCTCTTCATCCTTTTCAATCAGTCTGTATCCCTTGATGTGGTTGGCCACACCACCCGTTACCAAATCCTCCCCACTGCTGTCCAACTGAGCAGGACAGCTCTCACCTGATTCCATTCTTATCTATCAAATAGTAGCCAGAAAATCACTGCTGTGGCTTCACTGTGCCCCCAATGGATTCAAGATGGCACCGGAGCATGGCGACTTCTTGCAAGCTCTGCCCAGCACGCCTTCTAATTCTATCTTTTACTCTTGCTCTATTCTGGTAAAACTGTATTCTATCTTTCCTACACCCTAGCTATGACTGTAACATTACATTCTGCACCCTCTCCTTTCCTTCTCTATGAATGGTATGCTTTGTCTGTATAGCGCGCAAGAAACAATACTTTTCACTGTATATGAATACATGTGACAATAATAAATCAAATCAAATCGAAAAAGGATCCTTGGACCCCTCCTATTTCTCATCTACATATTGCCATTCGATGACATTCATTCAAAAGCACCACACTAATTTTCACATGTACCCTGACAACACCCAGTTATACCTCACCACCACCTCAACACCCAGCTATACCTCACCACCACCTCTGTCAACTCCTTCACTGTTGCTAAATTATCCAAGAATAGATGGCTGAGTAAAAATTTCCTCCAATTAAATATTGGGAAGACAGAGCTGCTGTTTTCAGACTCACTCTAAACTCCTTTCTGAGGTATTAACTTCATCCCTCTCCATAGCAACAGTCTAAGATTGAATCAGTCTGTTTGTAATCTTGGTGATAAGTTCCAACCTCATATTTGCATGATCAAGAACACCAACTATTTCCACCTCCGTAACATCATTGATTTTTGCTGCCTCAGCTCAACTGCTGCTGAAGCCCTTATTCCTGTTTTAATTTCCTCTTGACTTGGCTATTCCAACCCAATCCTGGCTCTCACATTCTGTAAACCTAAGGTCACCCGAAACTCTGTAGCCCTTGGCGTAACTCACGGCGAGTCGTGACCTACACTGGCTCCTAGTCAAGTGATGTTTTGATTTTATAATTCTCCATGGCTTTGCCCCTCTCTGTTTCAGTAATCTCCACCAGCCCCACACTCCACTGGGGTATCTACACTGCCCTGATTCTGGCCTGTTGTATAACCCCCCAATTTGATTGCTCCACTATTGGTGTTGCCTTGGTCTTAAAGCCTACACCTCTCCGCTCTCTACTTGCTTTCCATCTCCAAGACACAACTTAGAACCTCTCTCCTTGACCAAGCTTTTGATCATCTGACCTAATATCTCCTACCGGAGCAGGATTTTCTGGCTGCGCTCACCCCAAATCTGGAAAATCCTGTCCAAAGTCAGCATATTCCGTGTCCCACCCACTACAATGTCTGTGGCAGGCGGGATGGGAAAATTCTGCCCTGTGCCTCAGTGTCACAATTTCCCACATTGGGACGGTTGAAGGCATTGTAGAAATTTGATTTTTTGTGACTGTCACAAAGAGTAATTGCTGGACAATAGCTCTTCATTATTGTCTGTATATTCTATCAGCAGCATAAATGTGAAAAATTGTAATTGAAAAGGCCCTGAATAAACCTGGAGCACAATCAACTCCAAAAAGAGGTGGCTACCATTGGGTCAAGAAGTGAAGAGATGGGACATCCCCACCATCTCCCCCTTTCCACTGGGTTGAGATTAAAAAAGGAAAATGAAAATGCTGGAAACTGAGTTGGGCGCGAAACCGATGTGGAATCTCCCAAGCAATTTCCATCAACATTTGAAGCAAAAATGGACAGGTCAATGTGACAAGGTGTCGACACTCAAGGCATTAACTTGTCATTCCTCATTATGAGTAACAACAACCAATTGCATTTAAAAAGCAGCTTTAAGGTGGTAGAGTCACAGGACCCAATTTTAACATCGTGTTGCGCCCGTTTTCGGGCGCAAAACCTTAGTAAAGTCGGGCGTGAGGCGAGTAGCACGAAAATGGCCACGACCGGGACCGTGCCTGAAAGGGGCACGAAGGCCATCTAAATGCATTTGCATGCATTTAAATTGACTTAATGGGCTACACACCCAACCTTACCGGCACTTCCCCCTTTACCACCGTGTTCGCCCATCCAGAATCAGCACGAAACAGACATGCTCCACAAAAGTCCGATTCAGGCGCTCCAGTTAGTGAGGAGGTAAGTGCCGAGCGTCCAACAAAGAACAAAGAACAAAGAACAATACAGCACAGGAACAGGCCCTTCGGCCCTCCAAGCCTGCACCGCTCCCCGGTCCAGGATTGAATCCTGAATCCAGGATCCCCGCCCAATTTTCCAGCCTATCTACATCCTAATATCCTATCCACCGAGCTGTCCCTCACAGCTACGATGCTTTGTTCATCACAACCTATTAACTCACCCCCACCCCCCCATTCCAGACCATGTGATCTCCAGGGAGAGGCGAAAACCCAGAGTGAAAACCCCAGGGCCAAATGGGGAAAACAAAATCTGGGAAATTCCTCTCCGACCCCCTGTGGCGATCGAAACGAGTCCAGGAGATCACACTGGACCTGATCAGAAAATGCTTCCCAACCCTATTCATTTCTATTTCTGCTTTACGAACACCATCTGAATTCCCTGCCCCCGAGACAGGTTCCCAACTATCCGCAGTCTCGCTCTGTACTGGCACCAGCAAGATGATCATAGAATGAAGCCTTGAAACGAGAAACAAAGAACAATTAGCCCGCGCCGCTCCCTGGTCCAAACTAGACCACTCTTTTGTATCCCTCCATTCCCACTCCGTTCATATAGCTGTCTAGATAAGTCTTAAACGTTCCCAGTGTGTCCGCCTCCACCACCTTGCCCGGCAACACATTCCAGGCCCCCACGACCCTCTGTGTAAAATATGTCCTTCTGATATCTGTGTTAAACCTCCCCCCCTTCACCTTGAACCTATGACCCCTCGTGAACGTCACCACCGACCCGGGGAAAAGCTTCCCACCGTTCACCCTATCTATGCCTTTCATAATTTTATACACCTCTATTAAGTCTCCCCTCATCCTCCGTCTTTCCAAGGAGAACAACCCCAGTTTCCCCAATCTCTCCTCATAACCAAGCCCCTCCATACCAGGCAACATCCTGGTAAACCTCCTCTGTACTCTCTCCAAAGCCTCCACGTCCTTCTGGTAGTGTGGCGACCAGAACTGGACGCAGTATTCCAAATGCGGGCCGAACCAACGTTCTATACATCTGCAACATCAGACCCCAACTTTTATACTCTATGCCCCGTCCTATAAAGGCAAGCATGCCATATGCCTTCTTCACCACCTTCTCCACCTGTGACGTCACCTTCAAAGATCTGTGGACTTGCACACCCAGGTCCCTCTGCGTCTCTACACCCTTTATGGTTCTTCCATTTATCGTGTAGCTCCTCCCTACATTATTCCCACCAAAATGCATCACTTCGCATTTATCAGGATTGAACTCCATCTGCCATTTCTTTGCCCAAATTTCCAGCCTATCTATATCCTTCTGTAGCTTCTGACAATGTTCCTCACTATCTGCAAGTCCTGCCAGTTTTGTGTCGTCCGCAAACTTACTGATCACCCCAGTTACTCCTTCTTCCAGATCATTTATATAAATCACAAACAGCAGAGGTCCCAATACAGAGCCCTGCGGAACACCACTAGTCACAGGCCTCCAGCCGGAAAAAGACCCTTCCACTACCACCCTCTGTCTTCTATGACCAAGCCAGTTCTCCACCCATCTAGCCACCTCCCCCTTTATCACATGAGATCCAACCTTTTTCACTAGCCTACCATGAGGGACTTTGTCAAACGCTTTACTAAAGTCCATATAGACAACATCCACGGCCCTTCCTTCGTCAACCATTCTGGTCACTTCTTCAAAAAACACCACCAGGTTAGTGAGGCATGACCTCCCTCTCACAAAACCATGCTGACTATCGTTAATGAGTTTATTCCTTTCTAAATGCGCATACATCCTATCTCTAAGAATCTTCTCCAACAACTTCCCCACCACGGACGTCAAGCTCACCGGCCTATAATTACCCGGGTTATCCTTCCTACCCTTCTTAAATAACGGGACCACATTAGCTATCCTCCAATCCTCTGGGACCTCACCTGCGTCCAGTGACGAGACAAAGATTTGCGTCAGAGGCCCAACGATTTCACCTCTCGTCTCCCTGAGCAGCCTTGGATAGATTCCATCAGGCCCTGGGGATTTGTCAGTCTTTATATTCTCTAACAAACCTAACACTTCCTCCTTTGTAATGGAGATTTTCTCCAACGGTTCAACACTCCCCTCCGAGACACTCCCAGTCAACACATCCCTCTCCTTTGTGAATACCGACGCAAAGTATTCATTTAGGATCTCCCCTACTTTTTTGGGCTCCAAGCATAAGTCCCCACTTTTGTCCCTGAGAGGTCCGATTTTTTCCCTAACAACCCTTTTGTTCCTAACGTATGAATAAAATGCCTTGGGATTCTCCTTAATCCTGTCTGCCAAGAACATTTCGTGACCCCTTTTTGCTCTTCTAATTCCCCGTTTGAGTACTTTCCTACTTTCTTTGTACTCCTCCAGAGCTCCCTCCGTTTTTAGCTGCTTGGACCTAACATACGCCTCTCTTTTCTTTTTGACCAGTCCCTCAATTTCCCTTGTTATCCACGGTTCTCTAATCCTACCCTTCCTATCCTTCTTTTTTACAGGCACATGCTTGTCCTGTAGCCCTAACAACCGTTCCTTAAAAGACTGCCACATACCAGATGTGGATTTACCCTCAAACAGCCTCTCCCAATCAAGAGCTGCCAATTTCTGCCTGATCCCACTAAAGTTAGCCTTCCCCCAATCCAACACCTTACCCTTGGGACACCACTCATCCTTTTCCATCACTATCCTAAAGCTAACAGAATTGTGGTCACTATTTGCCACATGTTCCCCTACCAAAACTTTGAAGACCTGACCGGGCTCATTCCCCAGTACCAGGTCCAGTATAGCCCCCTCTCTAGTCGGGCTGTCTACATATTGTTTCAAAGAACCCTCCTGTACACATTTTACAAATTCCTCCCCATCCAGAGTCCCTGCCCTCAGCGATTTCCAGTCTATACCAGGGAAATTGAAGTCTCCCACTACAACAACCCTATATTTCCTGCACCTATCCAGTATCTCCTGACATATCCATTCTTCCACTTCCCTTGGGCTGTTGGGGGGCCTGTAGTACACCCCCAACATAGTGACTGCGCCTTTCCTGTTTCTAAGCTCCACCCAGAGTGACTCGTTACACGACCCCTCTGAATTGTCCTCCCTCTGCACCGCTGTAATATGCTCTCCAACTAATACCGCTACTCCCCCACCTCTTTTGGCCCCTCCTCTGTCTCGCCTAAAACACTTGTACCCTGGAATATTCAGCTGCCAGTCCTGTCCCTCTTTCAACCAAGTCTCTGTCACCGCAACCACATCCAAATTCCTCGTGCGCATTAAGGCCCCAAGTTCGTCCGTCTTACCTGCTACGCTCCTTGCATTGAAGTATAAGCACTCCAGACCTCCAGGCCCAGTGAGGTCGTCCTCCCCCAGAGTGCTCTTCTTCTTTGCCAGCCTTGTCCCAGCCCCAAGCTCGTCCCCAGCCTCCACACTTGTAGACCTAATATTTTGATCCCCACCCCCCTGCCATACTAGTTTAAACCCCCCCAAACTGCACTAGCAAAGCTCCCAGCCAGGATATTTGTGCCCTTCCAACTTAGTTGTGACCCTTCCCTCTTGTACAGGTGCCATCCTCTCCTGAAAACTTCCCATTGATCTATGAAAATGAAGCCCTCCCTCCTGGACCAGTCCTTTAGCCAGGCATTCATTTGTACCAACTCCCTATTCTTAGCCTCACTGGCACGAGGCATTGGGAGCAGCCCAGAGATGGCCACCCTAGTGACCCTACTTTTTAACCTATTTCCCAACTCCCTGAATTGCTCTCTTAGGATCCCCCTACTCTTCCTATCTACGTCATTTCCACCAATGTGTATAATGACATCCGTTTCTTTATCTTCCCCTTTTAATATGCCTCCTATCCTCTCGGAGACATCCGTGACCCCAGCACCAGGTAGGCAGACTACCATCCTGGAGTCCCGTTCGCACCCACAGAATCGCCTGTCTGTGCCTCTAACTGATGCATCCCCCACCACTATCGCTCTCCTAACCCCTCTCTTCCCTTTCCGGGCCACAGAGCCTGACTGTGTGCCAGTGACCTGGTCACTGTGTCTTACCACTGGAGAGGCACACTCCTCCACACTATCTAAAACAATGTACCTGTTTTGGAGTGGGACAACCACAGGTGACCCCTCTTCTAACTGTTCACTCCCCTCCCCTCTCACACCTGTCACCAAGCCCTTCCTATTTTGAGAGACCGCCACTGGAGTACTCCCTGGTACTTTACCCTTCTGCCCTTTACTCCTCCTAACTGTGACCCACGTGTCTTCCTCCCGATGCCCCGGTGTAACTAGTTGCCTATAACTCCTGTCAATTTTTCTCCCATTTTCCCTGACTAGACTAAGGTCAGCGATCTGCAGCTCCAGTTCCATGACACGGTCCCTCAAGAGCTGCAGTTCCACGCACCTGGCACATATGTGAACCTCTGGGAAGCTAGGTGTTTGCAGGAACTCCCACGTCCCACATCGGAAGCACTGAACTGGCCGATCACTCATACCTGCCCTTATCCTTTATAGGGTTGGATAAAAAATAACTAGCCTTGCCTCGCCCTTTCAGCCTAAGCCCTGTGAGCCAAAGCCCCAGAGTCCGACGGCTCTCTGTCCGAGATCAGTGAGGGGGAATGGGGGGTCCGCTGCTACTCTGTCTGAAATCAGTGGGAGGGAAGGGGGGTCCGCTGCCACTCTGCCTGTGATCAGTGAGGGGGAATGGGGGGTCCGCTGCCACTCTGTCTGAGATCAGTGAGAGGGAGGGGGGGGTCCGCTGCTACTCTGTCAGTGATCAGTGAGGGAGAATGGGGGGTCCGCTGCCACTCTGTCTGAAATCAGTGGGAGGGAAGGGGGGTCCGCTGCTACTCTGCCTGAGATCGGTGGGGGGAAGGGGGGGTCCGCTGCCACTCTGTGCCTGTGATCAGTGAGGGGGAAGGGGGTGGCGCCTGTGATCGGTCTGGGTGGCAGAGGGGGTGGGGGGGATAAGGGGGTCAGTAATGTTGTGGGGGTGGGGCAACGTTTGCAGGGGCCAGGGGGAGGCATTATCCTGCAAGGGAGGGATGTGGCAGGGAAGCCGCATTCTATCATTTTTTTTTGCGCATGCGAAACTGGAGGCATCGATCGTAGCTGTAGGATTCTGGGCGCAGTAAGCCCCGCCCACAGGCTTCTGCAGCGCGATTTGGAATTGCTGATTTTTTTCAGGCAGAGTGCGTATGGGGACGCCGGAGAACGGGTCTAAAAGTCGGATCTGAAACACTCTCAGTTTCAAGCCCGCCCAGCACTTAGAATCAAAATGGTTAAATAGGGCCATACAGGTTTACAGCATGGAAACTGGCCCTTCGGCCCAACTTGTCCATGCCGCCCTTTTTTTTAACCCCTAAGATAATCCCAATTGCCCGCATTTGGCCCATATCCCTTTATACCCATCTTACCCATGTAACTATCTAAATGCTTTTTAAACGACAAATTTGCACCCACCTCTACTACTACCTCTGGCAGCTTGTTCCAGACACTCACCACCCTCTGTATGAAAAAATTGCCCCTCTGGACACTTTTGTATCTCTCCCTTCTCACCATAAACCTATGCCCTCTAGTTTTAGACTCCACTACCTTTGGGAAAAGATGTTGACTATCTAGCTGATCTGTGCCCCTCAATATTTTATAGGCCTCTATAAGATCACACCTCAGCCTCTTACACTCCAGGGAAATGACTCCCAGTCTATCCAGCCTCTCCTTATTACTCAAACCATCAAGTCCTGGTAGCATCCGAGTAAATCTTTTCTGCACTCTTTCTAGTTTAATAATATCCTATAATAACCCATCCCAAGGGCGTTCCTCAGGTCCTATTATCAAACAAAATTTGATACCAAGTCGCTAATGGGGACATCATGAGACATATTGTTAAAGACCTTGATTTATCTGTTCTTACAGAAGGAGGGAGAGGTAGGATGGGAAAGAGGTTTAGGGAAGGAATTCCAAAGCTTAGGGTCCAGGCAGCTGAAGGCATGGCCACCTATGATGGAATGATGAAAATGGGAATGGGGGATTGTGTTGCTAACAAACTTGTTGCATATTTGCATTTACTGCTTTATATTTTTCACATTTTATTCATTCAATTCTCAATGGATATATGATCTTACGTTCTTTATTTTTTTTATCTATCGCCCTTCAATCTCTCTATTACTTTCGTCTTCTTTCTTTCTCTTTCTGTTTGTGTCTTCCCTCTTTTCCTCTGTTGGTAATGTGCTGCTTTGCGCTCCCACTTTCTTTTCCCCTCTCTTTCTGCTTGTCTTCCTCTCTCTCTCTCTCGCGCATTCGCCTTTTTTGGGGCAGCACATGGCACAGGGATTAGCACTGCTGCCTCATGGTGCCAGGGATCGGGTTCGATTCCTGGCTTGGGTCGCTGTCTGTGTGGAGTCTGCACGTTCTCCCCGTGTCTGCGTGAGTTTCCTGCGGGTGCTCCAGTTTCCTCCCACAGTCTGAAAGACGTGCTGGTTAGGTGCATTCTCCTTCAGTGTACCCGAATAGGCGCCGGAGTGTGGTGCCTAAGAGATTCTCACAGTGACTTCATTGTAGTGTTAATGTAAGCCTACTTACAGTGGCACAGTGGTCAGCAGTGCTGCCTCAGACCACCAGGGACCCGGGTCCGATTCCGGGCTTGGGTCACTGTTTGTGTGGAGTTTGCACGTTCTCCCTGTGTCTGTGTGGGTTTCCTCCGGGTGCTCTGAGGTGACTGGGGGATTTTCACACTAACATCATTGCAGTGTGAATGTAAACATACTTGTAAATAATAAATAAAATAAATTGTAACACTGATAAATAAACTTTAAAAAACTTTTCAACTGTGCCAGTGTCTGTGTGTTGTCCAAAGATGTCAAGACAGAGCATGATGGGTAACATATTTAATTCAGTTCTTTATTTGTGTTGTTATTTCTTTATTATGAATTTTTAAATGGAAATTTATACAAAACTGGATTGTTAAATTATAATGTAACAATCTTAAAGTAATTCCTGTGACAAATATGTAGCAAGTAAATGATTAAATTCAGTGTCACTGCTAGAGTAATTAATTAGTTGTTTAAATTGATTTGAAACATCTGCCTTGGATTAATGTTCATTTATATTTTAATATCCATAAAATTTATTGCTTTATTGAATTACAGAGATTGTTTTTTGTTAATGTAGCATGTCAGTTCAGATTTTTATGATCGAGTGATGCTACATGAGGGGCCAGATTCTCCGACCTTGCCCGCGGCTGGGATTCTCCGGTCCCGCTGCTGTGACTGAAGATTTGGCTGAGCGTCAAATTCCCTG
Source organism: Mustelus asterias (assembly GCF_964213995.1). Lineage (NCBI taxonomy): Eukaryota > Metazoa > Chordata > Chondrichthyes > Carcharhiniformes > Triakidae > Mustelus > Mustelus asterias. The sequence continues at coordinate 39,094,120 of NC_135827.1, forward strand.
TCCTCGCTGGCAGCAGCGGCGGGGCGTGAACGGCCAGAGAATTCCAGCCAATGTGTCGCCACAAAGGCAGATGTTCCTACAATGTTAGCTTACAAAACATAACTTTTATATCCTTCATGCATGCATGCGCAATGAGGTGAGGGATGTTGGATGGAGTGAGTTTGTAACAGTGAGGTTGAGGCAGGGGTGGACGAGATTGTGGAGTTGCAGTTAGGTGGTCTTGGTCAAGGGAAGCATTTTGTCCATATTGAGCAGCCACTCTGCATCTGTTTCCATTGTTCAAGAATAATCCTGGGGGAATTGGACAGTTTCTGCTTTGAAGAGGGAAAATCTCCAATTTGACTATCTCTCACTTTCTAAAAGATTACTTTCCATGTTTCCCTGGGAAGATGGTGATGGATTTTCTTCTTGGATGAATCCCATTCTCTCTGTTGTTCTCCCCCTCACTGGCCAGAAACTCAAACCTTCCCCCACACTCCCCTCCTTTCCCCATCTCCCATCCTGCCTCCACCCCCACCCTGCCTCCACCCTCACCCTGCCTCCACCTTCACCCTGCCTCCACCCTCACCCTGCCTCCAACCCCCACCCTGCCTCCACCCCCTCACCCTGCCTCCACACCCCCTCTCCCACCCTACCTCCACCTTCACCCTACCTCCACACCCACCCTGCCTCCACCCCCCACCCTGTCTCCACCCCTCACCCTGCCTCCACACCCCTCCCCCACTCTGCCACCACTCTCACCCTGCCTCCAACCCCCATCCTGCCTCCACCCCCCACCCTGCCTCCACTCCTCACCCTGCCTCCACACTCCACCCTCCCTCTACCCCTCACCCTGCCTCCAGCCCTCACCCTGCCTCCACTCCTCACCCTGCCTCCACACTCCACCCTCCCTCTACCCCTCACCCTGCCTCCAGCCCTCACCCTGCCTCCACCCCCTCACACTGCCTCCACACCCCCTCTCCCACCCTACCTCCACCTTCACCCTACCTCCACACCCACCCTGCCTCCAATCCCCACCCTGCCTCCGCCCCTCACCCTGTCTCCAGCACTCACCCTGCCTCCACACCCCCTCCCCCACCCTGCCTCCACCCCTCACCCTGCCTCCATACACCCCTCCCCAACTCTGGTGAGTAACTCAGAGGGGGACTTTCAGGTGGGAGTGTTCTCATGTGTCTGCTGCCCTTGTCCTTCTCGGTGGTAGAAGTCACAGGCTTGGGAGGTACCTTGCTGAGTTGCTACAGTGCATTTTGTAGTGCACAAGTGCATCTTGCACTTTACTGTACACTTTAGTGCAGAAAAACATCCCTTGATGGCTCCTAGAAGGAGGCACTTTCATGACCTCAGGTTGTCTTGGTGTTTCACAATCAATGAAGTGCTTTTTGAAGCACTGTTGTAAAGTATTAAACAAAGAGGGAGGAGGAAGCGATAAGACTGAGAATGCATTTGGGAGAAGAGTTAAAGAAGGCAACCATGGTCAAAGAGTTGGGCGTGAGGAGGAGTTTGAAGAGATTGAGTAGATAGCAGGCTTTAAGGGAAGAAGTTCACAGCTCAGGGGTGAGATGACTGAAGGCTGTGGAGTTGAAGAAAGTAGCAGCGAGCTTCATTGTCAGAGGGGTGAAGGGATGAGCTTGGGGTGTGATTGCTAAGAGGCTGTGGAGAGGAGACTTTCAGAACCATTTGAGAAGTCAATACCTGGTAAAGAGTTGGAACAGGGACAGTGGGCCGAATGGCCTCTTTCTATGTGATCCCATGGTTTCAAAGCCAGTAAAAAGCCAGTTTCCCCTCAGCAACACCCTTTTTTGTGCACCCAGGGCTTACAGTCAGGAAGCCTTCACCTCGGGACCTACTAATCCGGTCTGGGTAAGGTTACGGGCTTAAATACTCCCGCTGACTGCTTCCCATTGGACAAGCCTCCATTCATACTCCACGAAGCCCACTGGGATGATCCCCCACGGCCTTTGGGGCCATCATAACAGATCCCATATGGTTTTTTTTCAAGCATTCTGATTAATTTGTCCTGCCGCAGATTTACACGGCCAGCCAGGTTTCCAGCAGGGTTGTTTGGGATCATATTCTGCAATTCCAACCACTTATAAAAAGACTCACTGACTCATGGTGACTGAAAACTTTGATTCCATTTCTATTACATGGGATTTTCCAGAAGTTTTTACTGTTGTTTTGGGGACCCTATTCAACACTCCCATCCCTTCTTCCCGGAAAGCCACAGATCATTAACTTTGCAATAGACTGCGCACCAATACTCTCCGCCAAAGCATAGCCTGTTCCTAAATTATCCCCAAAGACTATAAACATGATAAAAATACTACCATAAAATATGGTATATATGTTACACCTTCAGGAGAAAGATTTATCTGATTTATATCAACATAACAAAAACTGAAAAAGCATCAGTAGATACCAATCGCAAATGGATTACTTGACCACACACTGGTGGCTCCGAGAATCCATTGGCACAGTGCAATTGTTATAGTTGCTCAAATAAGAACACTTGCTGCACTTCTCAAAGTGACCCCGCATCTATAGAAACACCCAGTCATAGTGGTTTACAGCATGGAAACAGGTCCTTCGGCCCAACTTGTCCATGCCGCCCTTTTTTTTAAACCATTAAGCTAGTCCCAATTGCCCGCATTTGGCCCATATCCCTCTATACCCATCTTGCCCATGCAACTGTCTAAATGCTTATTCAAAGACAAAATTGTACGCGCCTCTACTACTACCTCTGGCAGCTTGTCCCAGACACTCACCACCCTCTGTGTGAAAAAATTGCCCCTCTGGACCCTTTTGTATCGCTCCCCTCGCACCTTAAAACTATGCCTTATAGTTTTAGACTCCACTAACTTTGGGAAAGGATATTGACTATCTAGCTGATCTATGCCCCTCATTATTTTATAGACCTCTATAAGATCACTCCTCAGCCTTCTACGCTCCAGAGAAAGAAGTCCCAGTCTATCCAGCCTCTCCTTATAACTCAAACCATCAAGTCCTGGTAGCATCTTAGTAAATCTTTTCTGCACTCTTTCCAGTTTAATAATATCCTTAATGAAAGCTTGACATGAAAAGTTAAAGAGGCACTGGAGAAGGTACAAAAAATAAGATTTACAAGGATGATACCAGAACTGAGAGGTTGTATTGATCTGGAAACATTAAGCAACTTGGGTATTTTTTCTATAGAATAGAGAGGTCTGAAAAATGACCTGAAAAGAATCTTTAAAATTCTCTAAGTGTTTCATAATGGAGGCCTATTGAAGATGTTTCCAAATCGTTTTAACAGCTAACAATTGTGCAAGTTTCAAAAGACATTCAGCTTTCAAAAAAGGTCAATGTTCTTTATTCACTGGAGTGATGTGTGCCATTGGCAAAACACTCCCTTTGGAAGAAGATTCCAAAAATAACGATCAGAAGTATCTAATGGTCACCAATAAATCGCGGGAATTCAGGGATAAATTCTTTACTTAGACAATGGTTAGAACTCCCGACCACAGGTAATAATTGCAGAACAGAGCATGGATACATTTAAGGGGGAACTAGACAAACACATGCGAGAGAGGGGGAGAGGAAAAGAAGATTATGCTGATAAGGTGGAAGGGGACTAGTGTGGTGTATAAACACTAGCACAGGGCAGTTGGGTCGAATGGCCTGTTTTTCTATCAGTAATTCAATTGGAAATCCAAACATAATGGTTGAAAATGTTAAAGAATTGAAACACATGGCAAGTGGAGAGAAGAGGTCAAGGTTACTCCCGGAACTGGATAGTCTCCAGTCATGACCTTATGTTGCACAATCCATTGCTCTTGCTTCTTAGAGCTCCAGACCATCAGGACAATAAACTCCCTGGCCAACAATATTCTAAGGCAGGTCTCCCACAAACTCAGAGAGTGACGTTTCCTTGGCTTTAACAGAACCCACTCCAATAGGCCAGGAAATGGAAAATTGTAATACTGACGCAGTTGTTGTTTGGAAATGGAATCACATGATTAGGCAGATAGAGGGAGTCTCTGCCTGTTCATCTCCACCCGATCCGGGGGTATTCCCATCATCAGCTCAAAACCGTCAGCATATTGACCAGAAACTATTCGAACGGAATTTCCTTTGACAATTCTTCAATAGGTACCTGATATTTGTTCATCTTATCCACTTTACTTGGAGGAAGTGAACCCCAGAAATTGTATAGATACTTGAGGAGGAAGAATTGCAAAGTTGCAGGCAAAAGGAGCGGGGGCGGGAGAGGGGGGGGGGGGGTGTGTGTGTGCCAGAGTCCAAGTATAAGCACAACTCCTCTTTCAAATAGCCAGCATAGGAAGGGCTAAATGGCCTCCCCTATAAGGAGAGAAAAGAGCTGACGTTTTGAGCCCAGATTACCCTTTGACAAAGCTTTGGCAAAGCGTCATCTGGACTTGAAACGTCAGCTCTTTCCTCTCCTTACAGATACTGCCAGATTTGTTGAGATTTTCCAGCATTTTCTCTTTTGGTTTCAGATTCCAGCATCCGCAGTAATTTGCTTTTATTTTGACCTCCCTCTGCGCTCGGTGCTTCGATGATTCGATGAGCTTACCCCCTGAGGAAAGGCGTCCAGCTGGTGGGGTTAGATGGAAAGATGCGACCGTGATGTGTGTGTGGGCGGAGGGTTGCAAAGCAGCTTTAGTTGCTGCTATTAATCATCAGCTAATGAGCCAGTTCAGTGATTGTGGGCTCAAGTTCTGTCATGATGTCCCGAAGTTTGAATAAGGATTCACATCTAAATAATAGCAACTTCCCAGTGGGTCTGTACCTCAGTAAGAGTCAGCATTCTCAACAGAGGAGGAGAGGGCAATAGGGTCATATTACTGCCGCATTATCTCCTCAGGTTTTCCATTATGAGTAGTAAAGTATTATTTGTTATAATTAAGGGGTTACCGGGATGTGACCACTGTTGCATGCTTAAAACTATTTGGAGTCACAAGTGAGAGCTGGATGAAGGTGCAGACCAATGAGGATGAGCCACTCCCAAGCCCCCTGTGACAGTTTCTACCCCTCCTTACACTCCTTACACCTCACACGCGAGACTGGACAAGAAGCTTAACCACTGAAGCTTAACTTCAGTTGCTATCAGAAGCTTCTGAAGACAGGACACCAGATGCACCCCAGTTGGGATGCCAAGCATCCACACTGTAGTGAGATAGTCACTTCTGAGTTGGGGTGCTCATGTGGCCAGAATGCCTGAAACCCGCTTACTAAAGTGAATCTTTTCTGTACAGTTGAGTCCGGCTGTGGTCTCATGACAGTCAAAGGACCAATGTCCTTGCGGGGGCTTTTGCTCGTTCTGTTGGGGAGTATTTAAACAAGTGTGGCAGGGGGATGGAATCCCAGGACTAAGATCAGATAGGTCAGATTCAGATCAGGAATATGGAGGTGGAACATTATGGGGAGGCGATGGCCTGGTGGTATTATCGCTAGACTATTAATCCAGAAACTCAGTTAATCTTCTAGGGACCCGGGTTCAAATCCCGCCATGGCAGATGGTGGAATTTGAATTCAATAAAAAATATCCGGAATTGAGAATCTACTGATGGCTGTGAAACTATTGCCGATTGTCGAAAAAACCCATCTGGTTCACTAATGTCCTTTAGGGAAGGAAATCTGCCGTCCTTACCTGGTCTGGCCTACATGTGACTCCAGAGCCACAGCAATGTGGTTGACTCTCAACTGCCCTTGGGCAACAAGGGATGGGCAATAAATGCTGGCCAGTCAGCGATGCACATGTCCCACAAATGAATGAAAAAAAGTGCTACAAGTAAACTTTTGAGGGTTTCACTTAGGAGTTGTGATATTGACTCTGAATCCTGGGAGCAGTTCACCCAAGGTTCAGTGCAACCAATTACAAAATGGTACAACCTTGTTCAAAAGCAAGTGCATATCAGAGACAGGGAGAAAATTCAAGGAGAGGAAATCCTGAGACAGCAACTTAACCGATTGTCTGTGGTACTATGTCCTATTTGCAGCAAAACCTCCCGTGTACAGTGTAACCTTAGCAGTCACCTATATCAAGGACCAATGCCCTTGCGGGGGCTTTTGCTACTTCTGTTGGGGAGAATTTAAACAAGTGTGGCAAGAGATGGAATCCCAGGAGTAGGATCAGATAGGCCAGATTCAGATCAGGAATGTGGAGGTGGAACATTAGTTAGTGATGTTGCAGATCTGGTGATAGACTTGGAATTACAGGAGAAACAAAGTTTAAGAATTCCAGCAAGGGAAATTGATGGGGTTAAACTCTTTATACTTCAATGCAAGGTGTATTACAAACCAGGTAGGTGAGTTAAGGGCACAGGTAGACACATGGCAGCAGGATGTCATTGTTATAACAGAAACCTGGCTAAAGGAGGGGCAAAATTGGCAACTCACCTCTGATTATAGAGTCTTCAGACACGATAGAGTGGGAGATAAGAAAGGAGGGAGTGTAGCACTAATGGTTAAAGAATCGATTCCAGTTGTGAGAAGGGATGATGTACTAAACGGGTCAACAAACGAGGCTTTATGGGTTGAGCTTAGAAATAAAAAAAGGGGCAGTCACACTACTGGGAGTATACTACACACCCCAAATGGTGAAAGGGAGATAGAAGAACAAATATGTAGGCAAATTTCTGCCTGTAAGAACAAGAGGGCAGTAATAGTAGGAAACTTTAACTGTCCCAATATCAAATGGGATTCAAATAATATAAGGGGCATTGCGGGAGAAAAATTCATGCAGTGTCCAGAAAAATTCTTTCAACTAATTAACCACAAACCCAACAATTCTAGATCTAGTCTTGGGGAACAAAGAAAGGCAAGTGAGTGAAGTGATAGTTGGCGACCACATCGGGGATAGTGATACAATTCAGTTAGATTTAGCTACCATTGGAAAAGGAAAGAGATAAAGCTGGAATAAAAGTTTTGAATTGGAGGAAGGTAAATTTTGCAGGAAGGGACTTGGCTGAGGTGGACCAGACAGAACTGCTCAAGGATAAACCAATGGAAAACCAGTGGGAAGCACTAAAAAGCGAGATCCTAAATGTACAAAGTAGACATGTCCCCTCCAAAAACAAGAGTGGTATTGCAAAATCTAACCCAACCCCCCCCCCCCGCCCCGGTTATCTAGAAGAATACAGAGGAAGGTCAAACAGAAAAAGAAAGTGTACAATAGGCACAAAGAACTAAACACTGTTCAAGTTTATTTATTAATGTCACAAGTAGGCTTACATTAACACTGCAATGAAGATACTGTGAAAATCCCCTAGTCACCACATTCCGGCGCCAGTTCGGGAACACTGAAGGAGAATTTAGCATGGCCAATACACCTAACCAGCACGTCCTTCGGACTGTGGGAGGAAACCGGAGCACCCAAAGGAAATCCACGCAGACACAGGGAGAACATGCAGACTCCACACAGACAGTGACCCAAGCCGGGAATCGAACCCAGGACCCTGGCACTGTGAGGCAGCAGTGCCAACCACTATGCCACTGTGCTGCTCCCATACTGCAGATAGGAATTGCAGGGACGAAGTAAAAAAAGGAAATAAGGAAATCAAAGGGAGGGTATGAAAAAAGATTAGCAAGTAAAGTTAATGAAAACCCAATGATATTTTACCAATATATTAATGGTAAAAGGTTAATTTAGGAAAAAGTGGGACCTATCAGAGATGATGAAGGGAACTTGTGTGTAGATGCAGAGGCTGTGGGAAGGATTTTAAATGAATATTTTGTCTCCATGTTTACAAAGGAAAAGGATGGTGCAGATTTAGCAGTCCAGGAGGAACACTGTGAGATATTGGACAGGATAATCATAAAGAGAGGAAGTGCTCGAAGGATTGGAATCCTTGACAGTTGATAAGTTGCCAGGGCCAGATGGACTGTTTCCAAGGCTGCTGAAGGAGGTCAGGAAGGAGAAAGCAGATGCCCTGAGGATGATTTTCCAATCCTCACTAGATACAGGGGAGGTACCAGAGGACTGGAGACATGCAAATATAGTTCCATTGTTTAAAAAGGGACCAAAGGAAATGCCAAACAATTATAGGCCAGTTAGTCTTACATCAGCAGTGGGCAAATTAGTAGAATCAATCCTGAGAGCTAGGATTAACTGTAACATAGAAAGGCCTGGACTTATGAAGAATGGTTAGCATGGATCTGTTAAAGGAAGATCTTGCCTCACAAACTGCATTTGCACTGGAGGGGGTGCAGAGGAGATTCACCAGGATGCTGCCTGGGATGGAACATTTAAGTTGTGAAGAGAGGTCGCGTAAGCTTAGGTTGTTTTCCTTGGAGCAGAGAAGACTGAGGGGTGACCTGATTGAGGTGTACAAGGTTATGAGGGACATGGACAGAGTGGATAAGGAGCAGCTGTTCCCCTTAGTTGAAGCGTCAGTCACGAGGGGACATAGGTTCAAGGTGAGGGGCAGGTGGTTTAGGGGGGAATGTGAGGAAAAACTTTTTACCCAGAGTGTGGTGACGGTCTGGAATGCGCTACCTGGGAGGGTGGAAGAGGCGGGTTGCCTCACATCCTTTAGAAAGTAATCGGATGAGCACTTGGCACCTCATAACATTCAAGGCTATGGGCCAAGTGCTGGTAAATGGGATTAGATGGGAGTTCAGGTGTTTCTCACGTGCCGGTGCAGACTCGATGGGCCAAGGGCCTCTTCTGCACTGTATGATTCAATGATTGAATTCTTTGAGGAAGTGACAAGGAGGGTTGATGAAGGTAGTGCAGTGGAAATTGTGTAAATGGATTTTAGCAAGGCAATTGACAAGGTCCCACATGGCAGATTGGTCAAAGAAAGTAAAAGCCCACCAATACAGGGTAATATGGCAAACTGGATCAAAAGTTGACTTTGCAACAAGGAGCAAAGGGTAATGGTAAAACTCTGCGGATGCTGGAATCTGCAACAAAAACAGAAAATGCAGGAAAATCGTAGCAGGTCTGACAGCATCTGTGGAGAGAGAATAGATGTGGAGATGCCGGCGTTGGACTGGGGTAAACACAGTAAGAAGTTTAACAACACCAGGTTAAAGTCCAACAGGTTTATTTGGTAGCAAAAGCCACACAAGCTTTCGGAGCCCCAAGCCCCTTCTTCAGGTGAGTACAATTCCCACTCACCTGAAGAAGGGGCTCCGAAAGCTTGTGTGGCTTTTGCTACCAAATAAACCTGTTGGACTTTAACCTGGTGTTGTTAAACTTCTTACTGAGAGAGAATAGAGCCAACGTTTCGAGTCTGGATGACTCTGAGCTGAGAGCAAAAAAAATCGGAAGGGGGATGGGTATGGAATAAATGGAAATGGGGTGAAGGTGGCGGGGAGAGTTCATCCTCTGAAGTTGTTGAACTCAATGTTCAGTCCGGAAGGCTGTAAAGTGCCCAATGGGAAGATGAGGTGCTGTTCCTCCAGTTTGCGCTGGGATTCACTGGAACATTGCAAAGGGCCGAGGATGAACATGTGGACAGGGGAGCAGGGTGGGGTGCTGAAAAAGGGGAATGGTTGACGGATGCCCTTGCGAGTAGAAAATTGTTTCAAGTGGGTGTTCCACAGGGCTCGGTGTTGGAACCCTTGCTGTTTGTGTTATGTATTAATGATTTGGATGTGAACATGGGGGCACAATTGGAAAATTTGCAGATAACACAAAGATTGGCCGAGTAGTGGATAGTGTAGAGGATAGCTATATTCTGCAAAACTTTATCGATGGGTTGGTGGAGTGGGCGGTAAAGTGGCAGGGAGATTTTAACATAGAAAAGTGTGAGGTCATACATTTAGGGAGGTCAAACAGTTATAGGGAATAAATGGGAATGTACCAAGGAGGATAGATGAACAAAGAACAAAGAACAATACAGCACAGGAACAGGCCCTTCGGCCCTCCAAGCCCGCGCCGCTCCCTGGTACAAACTAGACCATTCTTTTGTATCCCTCCATTCCCACTCCGTTCATATGGCTGTCTAGATAAGTCTTAAACGTTCCCAGTGTGTCCGCCTCCACCACCTTGCCTGGCAGCGCATTCCAGGCCCCCACCACCCTCTGTGTAAAATATGTCCTTCTGATATCTGTGTTAAACCTCCCCCCCTTCACCTTGAACCTATGACCCCTCGTGAACGTCACCACCGACCTGGGGAAAAGCTTCCCACCGTTCACCTTATCTATGCCTTTCATAATTTTATACACCATGAAGTGAGAGATCCTGGTGTACAAGTACACAGGTCCCAAAAGGCAACAGTTCAAGTAGACAAGGTTGTAAAGAAGGCATATGGAATGCTCTCCTTCATTGGCAGAGGTATAGAATATAAAAATAAGGGTATAACGTTGGAATTATATAAAATACTGGTGAGGCCGCAACTGGAAAATTGTATGCAGTTCTGGTCACCACATTACCAGACATCATTGCTCTGCAGAGAGTGCAGAGGAGGTTCACAAGAATGTGGCCAGGGCTGGAAAGGTGTAGCTATGAGGAGAGATTGGATAGGTTGGGGTTATTTTCCTTGGAACAAAAGAGGCTGAGGGGTGACTTGATAAAGGTGTACAAAGATGGAGTGGACGGGATAAAATTGTTTCCCTTTGTGGAGAATTCTAGAACCAGGGGACATAGATTCAAGATAAATGGTTATGAGGGAAAACTTTTTTACACAGAGGGTGAGGGGTGTCTGGAATTCACTGCCCAAATTGGTGATGGAGGCAGAGACCCTAAACTCTTTTAAAAGCTACCCAGATGTGCACCTCAAGTGCTGTAAGCTACAGGGCAATGGGTGCAAGAAAGCGAGATTAGAAAGGGCAACTTGGTGTCCATGGGTTGGTATGGATAAGATAGGCCTGATGGCCTCCTCTATGCTGTAACTTTTCTGTGTTTCTATGTACCCACCAGAACCTCCCAAACACCCCAGATAATAAAAATTGTCATCTTTGCCTCGAAAGACAAACAAGAAGAATTAAGAGTTCTTAAAGTGCATTTTTGGATCTAGTTTTGCCTCTGGCCGCTATAAGTCTAGATGTAAACAGCTGGCACACTCCACCAGTTGGTGAATAATAGAACCAGAGGCAACCTCCATACACTCATATTCATTTGCAGGGTTACACTTTGCAAGCAGACACCTCCTAACCCAACCACCACAGTTTTAATCTGTGCCTATTTGTAGGGAGTTCGAGTGAATGCCCTGTTAATGTTCAGCACCTGCATATAATTAAACAAAATTAATATTCAATTTACAGTCTGCACCAGATGATTTGCAACAGTGAGATGACTCCTCCATATTAATTGGGAAATCATTTACAACCAATCATGAAAGGAAACTAGAGTTAATCTGGACAAGGCACCACACTAGTCCGTAATCCATGGTCATTGTTCTGTAAGAACTCTTTTCTTCCTCCTGAACTCTAACTTTGTCATCCTGCCTATTCTTTTTCCTCCATCACTGCCTCCTATTCTTTCCCATAACCGTGCAAACCGTGGACTACCTTCAGTCTCAAAGAACAAAGGAAATTACAGCACAGGAACAGGCCCTTCGGCCCTCCAAGCCTGCACCGACCATGCTGCCCAACTGAACTAATACCCCCTACCCTTCCGGGGACCATATCCCTCTATTCCCATCCTATTCATGTATTTGTCAAGACGCCCGTTAAAAGTCACTAGCGTATCCGCTTCCACTACCTCCCCCGACAGCGAGTTCCAGGCACCCACCGCCCTCTGGGTAAAAAATCTGCCTCGTACATCTCCTTTAAACCTTGCCCCTCGCACCTTAAACCTATGCCCCCTAATAATTGACTCTTCCACCCTGGGAAAAAGCTTCTGACTATCCACTCTGTCCATGCCTCTCATAATCTTGTAGACTTCTATCAGGTCACCCCTCAACCTCTGTCATTCCAGTGAGAACAAACCAAGTTTTTCCAACCTCTCCTCATAGCTAATGCCCTCCACACCAGACAACATCCTGGTAAATCTTTTCTGTACCCTCTCCAAAGCCTCCACATCCTTCTGGTAGGGTGGTGACCAGAATTGAACCCACCCTATCTCCTTTCAAGCCTCCAGTCAATAAGATTCTAGAGTTAGAATTGAAAAGCCAAGAAGTTATGTTAACCTTGGGCAAACCTTGGTTAACCCACACGAGGTGTATTGTGCACAGTTCTGGTTTCCACGTTATATTTGGAAGGCATAGAGACACTGGAAAAGATGCTAAAAAAGGATGAGAATGATGTTGGAGATGAATAGTTACACTTATCAGGAAGGATCATAAGGATGGGGCTCTTTTCTCTGGAAGAAAATAAGACTGAGGGAGCCTTGACACAGGTCAGTCTGATGGGGGAATCGTAGAGACGATGCATGGGATCTTCTGATCGCACTCTCCATCAAATTGTTGCTTGTGACGATTCCCGCGGTGGGCAATACTGGAAATTTAACGCTGATGTTTCCATTACATAGAATAGAATCATAGAACCCCCTACAGTGCAAAAGGAGGCCATTCAACCCATCAAGCCTACACCGCCAACAATCCCACCCTATCCCCATAATTCCACGTATTTACCCTGCTAGTCCCCCTGACACTAAGGGGCAATTCAGCATGGCCAATCCACCTAACCTGCACATCGTTGGACTGTGTGAGGAAACCGGAGCACCCGGAGGAAACCCACGCAGACACGGGGAGAATGTGCAGACTCCACACAGGTTGGAATCGAACCCGGGTCCCTAGCACTGAGAGACAGCTGTGCTAACCACTTTGCCACCGTGCTGCCCTTTATGGGCAGGACTAGAATCAGAGGCTATCAAATTAAAATAGAAACTAACAAATCCAACTGGCAATTCAGGAGAAACCTCTTCATCGTGAAATTGTTTCAAATGTGGAACTCACCAACACAGGGAGTGTTTGGGGCGATTAGCATTGATCCATTTAAAGAGAAGCTGGGGGGATAAAGACAAGGGCGTACAGAATACCATCGGAGGATATTCTGATGGAATGTGATGGAAAGGATGGGAGGAGGTTCAGGTGGAGCATTCACACTGGCATGGACTGTTTGAGCCAAATGGCCTGTTTCTGCATCTGTAAAGACCTTGTAAACCTTTAAAACCTTAAGCTTGTTGTCAACCAAGCACCTAATTTTCTTTCCAATTCTGCCAACGTTAGTGGTGTACAGCACACTGTGTGACCATCTTGAGTGTGAGAGGTTGAATGGGAGTTGCTTTGTGATTGGGGGCTGATTTTGGGGTTGGTTTGTGAGAATATCAGTTGAAAGTACAAAGAATCTAAATGGTTTGTGGCCTAAAAAGTGGAAATGTTTTGTTCTGTGAATTTGAAGTTAAATAAAGAATGGAGGACCAGCCAGAGAAGCATTGTACCAGCCATGTTGACAAACAACCTGGGAAAAAGTTGCAGTGTCAAACACAAGGAGGTGTGGTTTAATGTCATGTCAAGTTTCAAGAGGGTAACAAAGTTTGCAGACGACACAAAGATAAGTGGAAAAGTGAATCGTGTGGAGGGCATAGAAGGTCTGCAGAGAGATTTGGACAGGCTGAGTGAGTGGGCGAGGATCTGGCAGATGGAGTATAACGTTAACAAATGCGAGGTTATTCACTTTGGAAGAAATAATAGCAAATTGGATTATTATCTAAATGGAAAGAAATTACAACATGCTGCTGTGCAGAGGGACCTGGGGGTCCTTGTGCATGAGACACAAAAACCCAGTCTGCAGGTGCAACAGGTGATCAAGAAGGCAAATGGGATGTTGGCCTATATCGCAAGGGGGATAGAATATAAAAGCAGAGATGTCTTGCTGCATCTGTAGAGGGCATTGGTGAGGCCGCAGTTGGAATACTGTGTGCAGTATTGGTCCCCTGATTTGCAGAAGGATATATTGGCCTTGGAGGGAGTGCAGAGAAGGTTCACCAGGTTGATACCAGAGATGAGGGGTGTTGATTATGAGGAGAGACTGAGCAGATTGGGTTTGTATTCGTTGGAATTTAGAAGGCTGAGGGGGGATCTTATAGAGACCTATAAGATAATGAAGGGGCTGGATAGGGTAGAGATGGAGAGATTCTTTCCACTTAGAAAGGAAGCTAGAACTAGAGGGCACAGCCTCAAAATAAAGGGGGGTCAGTTTAGGACAGAATTGAGGAGGAACTTCTTCTCTCAGAGGGTGGTGAATCTCTGGAATTCTCTGCCCACTGAAGTGGTGGAGGCTACCTCGTTGAATATGTTTAAATCACGGATAGATGGATTCCTGATCGGTATGGGAATTAGGGGTTATAGGGATCAGGAGGGTACTTCAGATCAGCCATGATCTTATTGAATGGCGGGGCAGGCTCGAGGGACTAGATGGCCTACTCCTGCTCCTATTTCTTATGTTCTTATGTTCTTAAGTTTCACCTAGCCTCTCTCTGAATCTGAGCAGGGGATCTCCCAATCCAGATCGCCAGCTTTGTCTGAAATGGACAACTGGAAACTTCTCAAAGTCTAGGGTTTCAAGTTTTCGATTTTTCCCTCATTTTATAGAAATACGTATCATATTTCCCTCCAGATAAGAAATTAAACAAGTCACAAGTACAGAACAGATTGAGTTTTCATAGATTAGGGGTGGCACGGTGGCACAGTGGTTAGCACTGCTGCCTCATAGCGCCAGGGACCTGGGTTCAGTTGCAGCCTTGGGTCACTGTCTGTGTGGAGTTTGCACATTCTCCCCGTGTCTGCGAGGGTTTCCTCTGGGTGCTCCCACACTCCAAAGGTGTGCAAGTTATGTGGATTGGCCATGCTAAATTGTGTAAATTAAGGGGGATTAGCGAAGTAAATATACAGAGAAAGGGTGGGTCTCTTGCAGAGAGTCGGTGTGGACTTGATTGGACGAGTACCTTCCTTCTCACTGTAGGGATTCGATTATATAATTCTATGATTAAAAATCCAGGGGAGATACTAAACCTTGAGACTTTTAGCCTGTCATTCCTATGTCAGTGTTGAATGAGTTATCCAGTGAATCCCACTCCCTCTGCTCCTTCCCATAACCCTGCATTTCTTTCCTTTTTCAACTATTCACTCAATTCGCTTTTGAAAGTGATCACTCAATCTGCTTCCATTGCCATAATAAAAGCAAATTACTGCGGATGCTGGAATCTGAAACCAAAAGAGAAAATGCTGGAAAATCTCAGCGGGTCTGCTCCCACTACCATTTCAGGCAACGCAATAAGTTGCCGTTTAAAAATATTCTCTTCATCTTCCATCTCGTTCATTTGGCAATTATCTTAAATCTGCGTCCTCTGGTTAACGACCCTCCTGCCCGTGGAAACAGTCTGCTGTTGTTGAGGAACTGCAGAGAGCTGGTCTCCTGGCAACAGCCACCCTGTGCCAACATGTGGGCATGAATAACAAAGTTACTGGCGGCACACACACACATACAGACACACACACACACACACATACACACACACAGACTCTCACACACACATACAGACAAACAGACACACACACACATATAGACACACACACACACACTCACTCATACCACACTGACACACAGACACATACAGACACAGACACACAGGCACTGACACACACAGACACACACACATGCAGACACACAGATACAGGCACACACACACTCATACCACACTGACACACACAGACACACACACACTCATACCACACTGACACACACAGACACACACACATGCAGACACACAGATACAGGCACACACACACTCATACCACACTGACACACACAGACACACACACACTCATACCACACTGACACACACAGACACACACACATGCAGACACACAGATACAGGCACACACACACTCATACCACACTGACACACAGACACACACGCACACAGACACATATGCACACACAGACACATACGCACACACAGACACACACAGACACTGACACACACACTGACACAGGCACACGCACAGACACATGCAGTCTTGATGAAAAGGGGAGTGTCCATTCAATATTGCTAAAACAAATTTTCTGGTCATTGTCACACTGATGTTTGGGGGGGGGGCTTGCAGTGCGCTACATTTGCTGCTGTGATTCCTACATTTGAATGGTGACTGCAGTTGAAAAGTATTTTACAGGCTGGAAATCACATTGGGACATCCTAAGGTTGTGAAAGGCACTATCTAAACACAGGCCTTTTTTGCTTTTATCATTGATCCAGTGATAAGCACAAAGCCTTGAGCATAAAGCCAGAGGGGAAGGAACTGGGGTCTAGACTATAGCCTAATGTGTCAGTGTTCTGCCTTAAGAAGCAACTGTTTAATTGCTAACAAGATACTCACAGATTTAAAACAAAAACCTGGAGAAATTTGAGCGGGTGGAGATGGGGGGCGGGGGGGGGGGGGGGGGAGGGTTAATAAGAAGCTGAACAAAGCTGCCTCATTCACATTGTGTCGTCAAGGCAACACGAGTCTGTCGTCCAGCTTATAAAATAAAGATTGAAACCACATTTTCGTTCTTGCTTGGGCAGCTTTCTGCTGCACACAGTGGAACGTCCCACCTCTGAGCAGCTAACACAGCACAGATTGCGGGAGCTTCCTGCTTTACAGAGCTCACTGCTACAATCGTCAATGGCTGAGCTATTGCAGTGCACTCGAATAGAGTCTTGGATTGATTATGCTCAGTGTGGGCGCCAGAGTGTGGCGACATGGGGATTTTCACAGTAAACTTCATTGCGGTGTTGAGGAACGGTTGAGGACTCTGGGTCTGTACTCGTTGGAGTTTAGAAGGATGAGGGGGGATCTTATTGAAACGTACAGGATACTGCGAGGCCTGGATAGAGTGGACGTGGAGAGGATGTTTCCACTAGTAGGAAAAACTAGAACCAGTGGGCACAACCTCAGGCTAAAGGGACGATCCTTTAAAACAGAGATGAGGAGGAATTTCTTCAGCCAGAGAGTGGTGAATCTGTGGAACTCTGTCGCAGAAGGCTGTGGAGGCCGGGTCATTGAGTGTCTTTAAGACAGAGATAGATAGGTTCTTGTTTGATTGATAAGGGGATCGGGGTTATGGGGAAAAGGCAGGAGAAAGGGGATGAGAAAAAAAATCAGCCATGATTGAATGGCGGAGCAGACTCGATGGGCCGAGTGGCCTAATTCTGCTCCTGTGTCTTATGGTCTTGTGGTTAATATAAGCCTACTTGTGACACCAACAAATAAATAAAATAAAATAAAAATTTTGTCAGCCCTCTCTCTCACCCCCACTAGTCATTCTAATTTCGACACGGGTGGCATTGTGGCACAGTGGTTAGCACTGCTGCCTCACAGCCCCAGGGACCCGGGTTTGATTCTTGGCTTGGCTCACTGTCTGTGTGGAGTTTGCACATTCTCCCCATGTCTGCATGGGTTTCCTCCAGGGTTTCCTCCAGTTTCCTCCCACAGTCCAGAGATGTATAGGTTAGGTTGATTGACTATGCTAAATTGTCCCTTAGTGTCCCAGGATGCGTAAATTCGAGGGATTAGCGGAGTAAATACCTGGGGATAGAGCCTGGGCGGGATTGTTGTCAGTGCAGACTTGATGGGCCGAATGGCCTCCTTCTGCACTATAGGGATGCCATGATTCTATGAAAAGCATTGTGCCTTCCTCCCACCTCTTTACAGCTTTTTCTAAAGTTTGAGGGAAGAGGAATTTAGGAGGCAAAAAATTATGAATAAAAGGTAAAATAAATGATCAATATTGTCTTACCCATCAAGGGCCTATTTGGTCTAATGAGAAGATACATTGGACACCCAAATCTCAGCTGCCCTCACCCCTTGTTCCTACAATTGCTCCCATTCACTCAGAGTAAACATTGCTTTTCATTCTTACTTCCATTTTTCCTAATTCGGCTGTTGTGATTGACATGCTGGGGAAAAGTTCAGAGAAAATCCTGAATTTTCACAGCCCTTTTGAGAGCGGTGAAATCATAGGCCTCTAAGCCAGTTGAAACCAGTTTGTGCTTCTCCAGTGGCAGCCCTGGAGTAAAATCAAAGAGGGCTCAGTGTTTGGAGATAATGTGGGACTCCCAGCAATCTTGCCTTCTGTATAAAACTCTGCACCGAGGCAATGGGTTGTTAATGCACAGCGTGGCCTTGCAGTGAGTGCTGGCTTGACTTGACCTGATCCAATGTTGGTGTAATACTCTTGAGCTGTAATTAAATCTTAATCTCCCTGCGTTACTTGATGATCTAGAACTCATTGTCTTCTTATCCGTAGGCAGGATATCTGCCAGGTATAAAAGCCGATGCACTTCAAGCAACTCTCCAGGAACCAAACACTCCAGCCTCAGTTGGCTATTGTTTTGACTGGCAGGCCACTTCCTGTTTCAATAAAACAAGTGCACTCGCACACCAACACAGACAACGAAACAGAGACACTCAGACATACAAAATAACAGCTACACTCATTGATATACAAGCACAAACCCAGTTACACACTCACACAAATACAACTGCACATACGCACAAACTCACAAAAACATGCACGCTGGTAATGGAAGGCACATAATAGTCTCTTTTATTGAAAAGAGGCGAAAAATCTTTCACACTTAACACTGCTGAAGCACCAGTGCATTTGAATGGGAAGTGAGGGCATATGATCTAAGAGTAGACGGAGTGCCACACAGAGAGAGGGACTTCACAGAATGGTCACTTTCACTGCCTTTCACACACAATACCCTCGATAAATAAGCTCGTCACAGAAGCTGTCTTCTATTACATACAACACTTCCTTTTGTCATTAAAGAGATTGTCTGTTGATTCCCGCAGGAGACAGCGACAAACACTTAACTTTCAACCAATGGCTGCAATCTCTAAATCCAAATGTTCTTTTATTTTTAAAAAATGTAAAATTAACTCTATTTCAGGAAAGGAAGTATTATTTGTTTGGTGATAACGGTCTAATAGATCTTTGTCCCTCTCCCCAAGTCCAATGTTTTCACTAGTCATCACATTTCAGTGACTTTGAACTGGAAAGGGGAGAAAACAGTGAGAGATTGCTGTACGGTTACACCATAACCCAACTCAACTCGCTTTCTCCCATCTTCAACCTTGGGACAATCTCCTTTTCCTAAACAATGTGGAGTTTTACCCTTTTTGCAATTTTCTGCTCTCCTGAGTTTCTGAGGCACCATTTAGAAATATAGGAATAGGCAGTCGCCTCCAGTCTGTTACACAGGACAAGGAGGAGACCATTCAGCCCATCTGAGTCTGCTACATAGGAACCAAAGTAGGCCAGCCAGCCTCTCAAGCCTGTTCCACCCTTCAATTAATAATGACTGATCTGCATCTCAACTCCATTGACCAGTCTTGATTCTGTAACCCACAATGCCTCTCCAAGCAAAAATCTAGCAAACTCAATTTTGAAATTACCAATTGACCTCAGCCTTAGAGTGTGTGGTGGAGAGTAACCATTTGTGTGAAGCATATTTCCATCAACTCTCAATGGTCTATTTTGAATTTCAGGGTTATACCTCCTCATTCTGGACTCCCGCAATATTTTTTATTCTTTCACAGGACTTGGGGGTTGCTGGGTAGGCCGGCATTTAATTGCCTATTTGCAGTACTGCCTTCGATTAGAACAGTCCATTGTAACCATCCTCCATGTCAGGCCCAGACGGGGGATGTTGGCATGACTTTCTCCCAAAGGTAGAATAGTATAGCAGAGCACAGAATTGAAAAGAAAGAATGTGAATTTTATTCCTCAACCGTATTTTGAAAAGGAAATAGAAGTTGAAACGAATTAACTAGAGTATTTTTCAGGCCAATATTTTGCCTCACCTACCATCCTCCTTTGTCTAGAGAAGGGATCATCGAGTTATTTTAAGAAAATATAACATAACTTTAAGAAATTATTTGCTGGTGTTAAAGTGAGCTTTGGAGTGCTCAGACTTTCTCATGTGGCAGGGGTTGATGAACAAATTAAGTTTATTGGTGTCACAAGTAGGTTTACACTGCAATGAAGTTACTGTGAAAATCCCCTAGTTGTCACACTCCGGCGTTTGTTTGGGTAGGATTTAGCATGGCCAATGCACCTAACCAGCACTTCTTTTGGACTGTGGGTGGAAACCAGAGCACCGGTTGGCAGCGGTGGCATAATATACTGGCATTTAAATGTTATGAGCAAATGTTGACCCAGTGTGAGGGAAGGAGGAATTCAAAATGAACTGCATTTATATATAGTGAGTTTTGTCACCTCAGGATGCTCCACAGTCACTGAACTATAGGAAGTCTAGCCATCGTTGTAATGTAGAGAAGCAGATTAGTTGGGAGACAGGCTGCACCATACTCCAAGCCGTGATGCATTAACAATTGTCTTGATAAAAATTACAATGGCTGGGAGGGCGGGTTGGAATGATTTTTTTAAAATTAAAGCTTTCCCTTGGCCCACTGTTAAATTGTCTGTTCCGAACGGCCTTGTTTCCCAGTGCCTTTGTAAGCAGATACACATGTCCTAACCCAAGCATTTCATTGTATGCTGAATATATTTCCTGATCTACAGAATGAGGGGGGGGGGGGGGTGAAAATCTGGTATCAATAATCAAGGTGTCTGGTGTCTGGGCTGCAGGGACTCAACAAATTCGATCCCTGTTCAGTCTGTCATTGGAAGAGAGAAGAAGAGAAACAGGAGTCCTGAGCAGAGTCCATTTATAAATTTATTTTCAATCTACATACAATGGAGCAGGGTGATTCTAAGAGTCTTTCTTACGAGGTTATGCTTTTTTTTCTCCCTTCTCTCTCCTGCATTCTCTGTCAAGTGCAGTTCCTTCGTAATGAATGACAAGGGTGCCATAATAGCCCAGCTGGTTTCTATGCCAACCAGACAGTATTGCGCCGTGCTCTGCATTTTTCCAGATTGAAATGAAACCAGAGGCAAGAAAAGACGGGGGGGGGGGGGGGAAGAGAAGCTGGAGACATTTCCTTCAGCAATTCTAGATGAGATGGGGAAGGAAGAGATTTAGTTCCTGAATCACTATTGGGGATTTGGACGGGGGGGGGGGGCGGATACATCAGCAAATTGACATAAGGCTTCGCTCCTTTTCTTCAAATAAATAAGATCCCTTTCAAATGATGGATTGAATAATATAGATTTTTTAAAAAATATATATATATATACATATTTTTGCATGTCTTTTATTAATGGCTGAATACTCCTATTGTGAATAGTATGTGGTGAAGGTTTACTGACATTTAGTATTGCAGATTGCTACTTAAGGGAGAAAACCTTTGTCTGGGTATTTTAAATTAATAAATAAAGGTCTGGAGGTTCAAGTCCACAAACATCACACAGTCTGAACAGATTTTATTGTGTTTTCTTTCAGCCCCCATGCAGGATTTATCAACCAGATCACTTCACTGAAATAGGTGGTATTTGTGAGTCATTAATCTATGTTCCACAGGCGATTAACCTATTATTGTCACACACAAAAACATCCCAATTTCATCCGGTTTTTAATGATTCACTTGGTTAATGAGGGGGGAGGGGAGAGGATGGTGTCAGGACGTCTCGCATCAATCAGAAATTAAACATCATTAAACTCATTATGTCCATCATATATTAATCTCGGGGTTAATAGGCTAATTGGTGACACCCTCCACCAACCACCCCAGCAATAAATACCGATGATCATCGTTTAAAACCTTGTTAAGAGTCAGACTGGGCAGAGCTTGCCACACTCAGGAGTCTATCCTCGCAGAATCACTGCAGTATCAGAGAGCAGACACAATACCCTGATGTCCTTCCCTTCCTTGGATCATGCGTCTTTTGTCTACATTGGGCTGTCAAATTCTGCACCATACCTTCGTCCTATCCCAGAACTGATTTGATTAATAAATGTACCAGGTGAATAGCCAGCGACTAGGGGAGGAGAAACCCCTCTCTCCACCTGCGCTGCACCCTTCTTCCCCCACCGCAAATGGGGGGCATTTTCTGTACAACCTGAAACTAAAAAAATAAGGTGTGGGCAAACTCCTTGAGCACTTCAGGAGAGAATGGAAACGATCACAAATTGACTTTTTAAACTTGAACCAAAGATTGTCACAGTAAAATCACAGACTGCTCGAAGACAGGAGCAAATTTGTGAATTCCATCACCACTACCTTTTGTTACTCATTTTGAAATAAAAAGCCCTGAAAGAGGTTCCCCGACCGCCGAGTCTTGAATCGGGAGGGGTAGGGGTCATTACATTTCATTTATTATGTTTTCTGGGGGGGGGGGGGGGGGGTTGCAGACTTCCTGGGATCAGCCGTATGTCCAAATGTTGGTATAGATTTGATCGCTCCAAGCTGGAGGTTTGCTGCACAGATCAGTATCAATAAGGCACTGCTTGTTTCTGCTAAGCTCTCCCCTTTAAAGACAGCACTAATTGATGTGTCTGGACCAGTCTAGACTGCTGGTGATTGACCCAAGAAGCAATTATGCTATTCATTTCAGTGCACTTTACCGCTGGGGTAACCTGCTTGTGCTGCAGAGTAAGAATGCCACCTTTTGCAGTGATTAAAAACCTCCTCTGGCTAACACTGAGACAGGTTTCTTCCTACTATTGGACCCGGTGCTCCCGCTCACTCATATTCTGTTCCCTTTCAAACCTCTCTTCCATTCTCCTCTATTCCAATAGTAAAGCGGGACTGCAGAACGACATTTTCCCTTTGCCTGCCTTCCCTCTTCATTATGCACTTGGATAGCCAGTCCTCGGGGCTCGTGTGGCTTTTAATATAAATGCTCTCACCTACTGCCTTCTCCCCCTCCGTTCCAATCCCTCTATGGCATCGCCCCTCCCTATCTCTGCAACCTTCTCTAGGCCTACAACTCGGAGATCTCTGCACTCCTCCAGTTGTGGCCTCTTACATATCAGCTGCCAAGGCCCCATGTTCTGGAATCCCCTCCTTAAACCTTTCCTCCACTCTCTCTCCTCCTCTTCCAAGACCCTCCCTGTAAACCCACATCCTGGTCCACAATCTTTGCCACCAGTCCTTATATAACTCAGTGTCAAATTTATGTCTGATCACCTTCCTACGAAGCACCTTTGGATGTTTTACCATGTTCTAATTTATGGACCCCCAATTGCAGCCATCTAAAGTTGCCCACACCCAACCCCCCGAGTGACGTACACCTCCCCTCAGGTAGTGTGTGTTGGTGACTGTTGGGGTGGGATCTGCCCTCACTCAAAATTCAGCCAGTTACATGAGAGTCAAAGTCAGGCCCAGGGGGGATCTGTGAGTAACCTCGAGGAGATGGTTTGGGGACAGGGGGAGATGTGAAAGGGATTTCATCATCTTAC